>NW_026294596.1:0-186623 GCF_007827085.1 Peromyscus californicus insignis
CTTTTCATGCAATTGAAGAACATTCTGATGAGCAAAGGCTTTGCCACATTGATTACATCCATAACATCCTTTAGCGGTGTGTTTAGTTTCATGCCTTTTAAACTGACTGTGTTGTGCAAAGGCTTTGCCATAATGATTATATATCATAGGGTTTCTCTCCATTATGTGTTCTTTTATACCATGGAGGATGATTGTGACATAAAAAGGCTTTACCACACTGAATATATTCAGATGATTACCCTGTAGTATGACTTTTTTCATGCCTTCAAGGATAATTGAAACATTTAATAGCTTTACCACATTCATTGCATTGATGAGTCTTTATATCTGCATGAATAAATTTTATAATTTTGTGTAAACATAAAGAGTAATGTTATCTTAAGATTTTAACATGTTGTTTACACTCATGTTGTTCTCCTTCATTAAGGTTTGCTTTGCATATTTCAACATGCCTTTGATTATAAAAGTCTTTACTACCTGGCTCATGTTTATGGCATCATTTTACTCTATGAGTTTTTTCACGTATTTGAAGAGAACTGGGAGAATTCGGATAATTACCTTCCTTGTTCTGTTGATAAATTTTTCTATACTGTTAGTCATGCTACATTTGCAAAGTGAACCAGGACCAACAGAAGCATTTACACAGGCCTAGTACTCATTTTTCTGTCGTGTGTTTTTTGATGTACTCCAAATTAAGCTGAAAAACCAATTTTTTATTGGTTTCAATCACATTCAGCAAGCTCACTCAAACTGGGACTACTACATGTCATGTAATTGTTCTGAGATTGAGAGATGTACATTGCTTCTTTCCATATCTTTATATTCATATGGCTGGTATTCAAAGTGACATATGATATAACTATTAAACAAAGAATAACAACATGAAGGTTTCCACATTTTATTTACAATTGTACTTTCTGTTCCCAGTCAACATGTGGTATAGGGATTAATGTTTCTCAACAACAACCCACCTTAACTTTTGACTCTAACTACCTATCTAATTAAAATTAGAAAAACAGAATGACTTTTTGAGTAACAATGCTTTTACTATGGATTATTTCCTTATTAAAAAGTTTGTTCTTTATTCTTATCATACATTCAGTGAATACACCTTTTGTAATTTGAATAGTATGAAACTAAACAAAAATGTCACTTGTACAGCACAGTTCTGATGAAGCTATTGTTCAAATGATGATTATTGTTAAGGCATGGATTCCTTGTCTTCCTTCTTAAAAGAATGACTTGCAAACACAATTCACTTACATGCCATTGAGGTATGTATGTTATGAGCATTTAATGATCATCAATGCTTTTGAAGCTGTGATTATTTACAATGTTTCACTTCTTTAAAATGTCCAGATATGTTAAATATATCCAGAGTCCCATTTGTATCAGCTTGCACAAGAAAATTACCTTCCATGTTTTTGAGAACTTTGACAATGTTATTCAACTTCAAGATCTTACCAATTGTAGCCTAAAATATCAAACAAGGAAATGTATGAACTATTACAGGAAACTGAAAAATTTATGTTAGTATCTTCATTGATCCTTTGAACCAAGCCTGTTTTATTTACCTCATTCTTCCTCACTCTCAATCAGAATTACAGAAGAGCATCAATAACCAAGAAACTGTTTTCCCCTTATTTAAAATGTGAAGAAAAATTTACGGTGTTAACCTATAGCAGTGAGGTTCATATAGGTCTCCAGCTTCACATCTTTGTAGAGATTCCTTTGTGAAGGATCCAACAATGCCCATTCTTCATGAGTGATATCAACATGCACATCATTATATGAAACTGTATTCTAACATATGCCATATATAAATATGCCATTAACATGTATAAAACTGAAAGCATGTTGCAACATAGTAAATGTGTGTTTATTTGACAATATAGTCATACAGTTCTGGCGATTGCTATATGTATTCTATAACTCAGATATTACAATGAAATCATCAAGTTCTTCTGCAAAGAAAATGAATAAGTGGTTACCTCTATTATTTCTGAATGCTTTGAACAGGATATCACCTTGCAAGAGAAATGCTTATTAACAGAGATAAACAGACAGGCAAACACTTCAACAGTACTGAGCACACATCATAGGAAATTGTCAATGAACAATTATTAACTACAAAGATTTGTAAAATGGGTATATCAGCTCATGTCTTTAATCCCAGAACTTAGAAGTTTTTAAGCAGGTATATGTGCTTCCAAGGTGAAAGTTACCCTAGTGTATGCAATCAGTTATAGGAGAGCAAGAAGTAAATATTAAGAACCCATCTATGCTACAAACTTCCATCAAACAAGCAAAACATATAAGATGAACTCAGAGAATTTTTTTTTACTGAAGTTGCTGCAAAGAGTTAGGCATTCACTCCATTTCTGTATTCATCTTCCAGAAACCTGAATTGCTCCATTTTAAACAGTATTTTAATAAATATTACTAAAAGGAACTGTTGCATTTAAACATGTTACCAATTGAAATAAGATAACATTAGCAATATCAATAATGATCATAAATAATCAACATAGGCAAGGAGCAATGGCTCAGGAGTTAAGTGCTCTTACTGGTTTTGCATATAGATGTGCTCAATTGTCAGTCCTTATATGGGGGAATCACACAACTGTTCATTATTCCAAGCTTGTGGTTTCTAAGACTCTCTTTGGACTACTGTGAAGACAGGTGTACATGTGGTGCATATATGGTGATATTTTTAATTGTACTGAAATGTGATTTTATTTGTATGCTAATAAATAAAGTTGCCTGGGGTTCAGAGCTAAAAGTAAGTCATAGCAGAAACTGGGCAGTGGTGGTGCACGCCTTTAAACCCAGCTCTTAGGAGGCAGAGCTAGGCAGATCTCTGTGTGTTCAAGGATACAGCCAGCATGGAGACACACACCTTTAATCTAAATACCAACCAAAGAAGACATGGAGGTCTGTACAGAGAGTCAGTAATGAGGAGGTCATGTGGTTGGGATTACAGCCAATGAGAAAGTAAGAATAGAAAGTCTATAAAAAAGACAAACAGACAGGGGAGTAGCTCTCTTGCTGAGGAAAATAGCAATGGCAATTAAGGGTGTTTTAGCTCTTAGCTTGATCTGAACTCTTGGGCTTTCATCTTTGCATTGGCTCTGTGTTTCTTATTTAATGAGACTGGGAACATCTACATCTGGTGCCCAACGTGGCAAGCCACTTCATTAAAAACCACTTGGCTTGGCTTGGCAACAAGTCTGGTTTCCCGCCTAGGTGGCCCTGCTCCCTAGCTCGGGCCCAGCTCGGCTTAGGTCTCAGGCCCAACTGACCATAGCTACAAGCCAATACCACAGCTGGAGCTACTTGTTTAAAGCCAGCGCTACAAACAACTCAGGCTTGCCCTGCCGGAGATACTGCTAATTGCAGTAGCTACACATAGTTTTGACTGAAATGCCAAGGCACATGTTCGGAGCTTAAGGAAGCCGAAGCCCATGCTCAAGTGGGGAACACGAGCTGGATTTAAGCTTTTAGCCAGAAATGTGGCTATGCTTTCTTGCTTGCTTTCTCTTTCTCTCTTTTTCTCTCTCTCTCTATGGATTCACACCTCAGTCACTAGGTAGCTGTTTTGAAATTCCCTTGGATTTCTACTGTTCTATGCAGACTTGGTAAGTCAATTAAGATATCATATAAAGGAAACTATTTAAAAGAGAAATTTTTTCCACATTTAAAAAATGAGTTTTATGTGTACATTGGAAGAAAATTGGGCTTTGTTTGAAATTTTAGGCAGTCTGAAAATGGAACAACTATATAAGAAGATTAATATTTTTTGAATTATGTGCTTTATTATTTTTCTTTATCCTTATTTTGCTATTTAAAAAGATTAGCCAATTTAAGTGCCAGGACAAAAGTTTTAGAAAATCCTGTTAAAACTGTTTGAAATGAATTGTAGAGAAATTCAAATTCAAACAGAAGCAATTAACAGTGAAATTGTTTCAAGATTGGATCATAAGGTTACAGAAAGAAAGTCTGTTTTCACACAATCACCCTCAATTTATCCGGTAACCATACATCAAATACCTCATCAAATGAATACACAAAATATTTTGGGCTCCAAATGAAATGTTGGATTTATGAGGTTTTTAAGGAGGCAATAGAATACTTATGGCATGCACTCCCCATATGTAAATCAAAATGTTGAACTCCTGGTCAACTTATAATAGGATTATACCACAGGACTGGCGGGGAGCTGGCACATGCTGTTCTGGAACCCAGACAACAGCTCCAATGGCTAATGTGGTTCAAGGAGGAGGCTAAAAACATTGAAAAAACAATGGAGGGATAAAGGAATACAAGTCTTCCAGGATTAATTTGTTGGAGAAGGTCAATATGCTGCAGTACAAAACACAATGTTTATATGATATCCAAACCTTAGTTCTTTGTCAAAACAGCAGCCTTGAATGAATGGGACAGAGTTGAGGAACCAGGACAGAAAACTGAGTCATTTATAAAGGATATACAGGGCCCAAAAGAAGCTTTCACAGATTTCTTGCAAAGACTGCCTTCAGCCGTAAAGAGAATGATCCCGAATTCAGAAGCCAGTCAGATAATAATTGAATCTTTGGCTTTTGAGAACACGAATGCAGCATGCAAGAGAATAATCAGGCCATTAAAGGTAAGATCTGCACCCTTGGAAGACTGGATTAGAGATACATATTAATGTTGAGTCTCATGACCAAGATGATATGTGGGTAGAAGAAGCAATTTCAAATGATTTGAGGAATGTTAGATGTTTTAGATGTGGAAAGCAAGGACATTTGAAAAGGGACTGTAAACAGGTCATTCCTAGAAACAATGTTTCTTCAAGGAACAATAACAACACAATGCCCCTTCCTTCTGGAGTATGCAGAAGGTGTGGTAAGAGAAAACACTGGACCAATGAATATAGATCAACAAGGGACAGGCAAGGTGATCCTTTGCCTCAGTCTTTGGAAAACTCCCAGAAGGGCCTCAGGCAGGCCTCCAAAGTAAATCCAGTTCAAACATTTCCTGCAGTTGTAGGGAAAATCCCCTACTCAAAGCAATTAAATAACCAAATGACTAATTAGAGTAAATCATGTTGCTTGGGATGTTGAAAACAGAGGAGAACAGAAAATTCAAGAAAAAACAAATAAATCTTTTGGCAAATTTCTAATGATGAACAAAGACCAAAATTAACAATACAAATAAATGGTGTTTTGTTGTCTGGTCTGGTCGACACAGGTGCTGACATTCCCATAATTGCACCAGAATTTTGGCATCCAACTTGGTCTCTTCAGGAAGTAAAAGTTCAACTGTTAGGAATTGGGACATTATCTCAAGTGAAACAGAGTGCAAGATGGCTCGAATATATAAGTCCAAAAGGACAGAGAGGAAAATTAAAAACCATATGTGGTTAACATAGCTATGAACTTGTGGGATTGAGACCTGTTGCAACAATGGAATACACAGATTAACATCCCTCCAACCTCAGAAACAAATCATAAACTAGCACATGTTTCTGAGAGAAATATTAGAAGATATTATTCTAATGAGTGGTCACCAGCCATCCATATTATATAAGAACAGGATACAACAACTGATAATCTCCCCAAAGACAGCAACAAACCTCTACCTTTAAAATGGTTAACAGACAAGCCTATATGGCTTCAGCAATGGCCTTTAACAACAGAGAAACTCCAGGCTTTAGAAGAGCTAGTAGAAGAACAGTTAAATGCTCACCATATTGAAGAATCAACCAGCCTCTTGGAATTCTCCTGTATTTGTTATTAAAAAGAAATCTGGTAAATGGTGAATGGTAACAGACCTTAGAGCAATTAACAAATTAATTCAGCCAATGGGGCTCTCTACAATCTGGAATTCCTTTGCCTACTCTGTTACCAAAAGTATAGCCTCTCATAGTTATTGATTTAAAAGACTGTTTCTTTTCGTTTCTTTTCTTTTTTTTTTTTTTTTTTTGGTTTTGGTTTTTTGAGACAGGGATCATCTGTGTAGCTTTGTGCCTTTCCTAGAACTCCCTTGGTAGGCCAGGCTGGCCTAGAACTCACAAAGATCCTCCTGGCTCTGCCTCCCAATGCTGGGATTAAAGACATATGTCACCACTGCCCAGCCTGTTTCTTTTCAATACCCTTACAAGAAAAAAGACAGAGAAAGGTTTTGCCTTCACGGTGCCTACTTACAATAACTCTCAACCGGTTTAAAAGATTTCAATGGAGAGTCCTCCCACAGGGAATGTTGAATAACTCAACTCTGTGCCAATGTTTTGTACAACAGCCATTGGAAGTCATATGTAAAACTTTCCTAAAATCTATAATTTATCATTATATGGATGATATTTTACTAACTGACCCAAATACAGATACTTTAGAAAGAATGTTTGAAGAAGTAAAGAATATTTTGATTTCCTGGGAATTACAAATTGCTCCTGAAAAGATACAAAGAGGAGATTCTATTAATTATATAGAATATAAAATAGAACTACAAAAAATAGACCCCAAAAGGTGCAAATCAGGAGAGATCGACTACAGACTCTTAATAGCTTTCAAAGATAATTTGGAGACATTTCTCATCTACGAACTATTGTTGGAGTAAAAAAATGATGAACTGAATAATTTGTTGAAAACCTTAGAGGATGACAAGGACTTAAATAGTCCAAGGGAATTATCACCTGAACCTGAGAAAGAATTGGCCTTGGTAGAAAAGAAAGTACATGAAGGGCATGTGGATTGTATTGATCCAAAGCTGGATTGCATTTTGGTCATTTTACCTTCTAGGCATTCTCCTACACGAATGTTAATGCAGAGGGAAGATCTTTTATTGGAAACAGATATTTTTACCAAATAAATCGAATAAAAAATTAAAAACTTAGCCGGGCGGTGGTGGCGCACGCCTTTAATCCCAGCACTCGGGAGGCAGAGGCAGGCGGATCTCTGTGAGTTCGAGGCCAGCCTGGGCTACCAAGTGAGTTCCAGGAAAAGGCGCAAAGCTACACAGAGAAACCCTGTCTCGAAAAACCAAAAAAAAAAAAAAAAAATTAAAAACTTATGTGGAAAAATCTCTGACTTGATTTGGAAAGGAAAAATTGAGACTTCGTCAATTAGCAGGAATAGACCCAACAGAAATTGTCATACCTTTAACTAAAGAGGACATTGATAAATTATAGACAGAAAGTGAACCTTGGCAAAGAGCTTGCATTAATTTTCTGTGGAGAAATTTAACAGCAAATATCTCAAAAGTGATTAGAATTGATCTTATAAAGAGAGATGATTGTATTTTGCCTCGAATTGCATGGGAAAAAACCCATATCTGGAGTACACACACTTTATACAGATGCCAATAAACAAGAAAAAGCAGGTTACAAATCAGAAAATTTAAGGTAAAGTGGTTCAAAGTCCTTATAATTCAGTTAAAAATCAGAATTGGATGCTATTCTGTTGGTATTAATGGTTTTTAAGAAACTCTCACCATAGTTACTGACTCTCAGTAGGCTGAAAGAGTGGTATTACATATTGAGACTGCAAAAATTGTCCCTGATGCATCAGAATTAACTTCACTATTTACTCAATTACAAGATACAATCAGGAATAGGAGTCATCCTTTACGTATAACTCACATCAGATCCCATACTGATCTGCCAGGCCCTCTAGAACAAGGCAATGATGAGATTGATAAATTATTGATAGGAAATTTGCTGGAGGTCTCAGAGTTCATTAAAAAAACATCATGTCAATAGTAAAGGTTTAAAAAGAGATTATTTCATAACCTGACAAAAAGCCAAAGAAATAGTAAAGAAATGTCCTACTTGTTCCTTCTACAATCAAATGCAATTACCAGCAGGATGTAACCCAAAGGATACTCAGAGGAATGAAATGTGGAAGATGGACGTGTTTCACTTTGCAGAATTTGTAAAATTGAAATATGTACACCATACCATCAATACTTCTTGAGGATTTCAATGGGAAACTGATTTGAGTTCTGAAAAAGCTGATTCTGTAATCACTCATTTGCTAGAAGTTATGAACATCATGGGTATTCCTGCACAAATCAAAACTGAATAATGCTCCATCATATGACTCTGTTAAAATGAAACAATTTTTTGCTTATTACAATATAAAGCCTATTACAGGTATTCCACATAATCCTACAGGTCAAGCAGTTATAGAAAAATCAAACAGAACTCTAAAGTATATGCTAAATAAACAGAAAGGGGGTAACAAAAAACCCCAGAAATAGACTGCATAATGCTCTATTAAATTTGAATTTTCTCAATGCCAATGAGAAAGGAACAACAGCTGCAGAGAGACATTGGATAATAGCAAAAACTACAGAATTAAATCAGCCTATATACTTTAAGGATGTGCTGACCGCAGAATGGAAACCAGGGTATGTATTATGTTGGGGACGAGGTTCTTGCTTTTATTTTCTACAGGAGAAGATAAGCTGTGGGTACCATCAAAATTGATAAAGGTTCAATTTGAACAAGAGAGACCTCTTAATTAGAGGAGGTGATAGTTCATCAACTATCATAAACATCCAATTTAAACTAACTTATACCAGTAAAACATGCCCTTTTCATTTAATCAGATAATAACTTGCCAAAAAGAACATCCCCCAAAATTAGTCTTGGGGAAAGGTTTTTGTTTTTGGTCTTTTAGGAGAATGAAGGTTAAAGAATCTGAAGAACACAGGACAAATGACACAACTGAAGAAAAGGGACAAATCATCTATCCCAGGAAACAGAGGTGAAATGGCATATGGTTATATCATCTATAAAATTTTATAAGTCCTCCATAAATGTTTATTACTGCTCTCCTCTAAAGATTTAACACTATTGGTCTTCTAATAATCCCAATTCAATTAAAATTTAAAGCTGACTTTGGAGTTGAAGAATGGCTCTCTCCTTTAAACTCAATGCATTTTGTTAAAAGGAAAATGTAAACTCCCTGTATCATGTCAGAAGAAAAGAGCCATCTTCTGCTATGGGACAGAAGAAAAACCAAACTAATTAAGGGACTATTCTATTACTAATCTCAACTCTTTGATTCTGTTCTGATTCTTTAAACTTTTCTTAAAGTATGAATTTTATATCAAAATTTAGAAGATTAATATAGATATATATAGGTATATGTATATATATATATATATATATATATATATATATACATTTTAAACTTTGTTAAGATATGAATGGTCATATAAAGTTCTAACTAATTCTAGAAAAAAGGCTTCAATTAGCTGCATATATATGTCTTTGTATTCGAATCTCTTATCAGTTTTCTGCGGGAAATCATGGCCAGGCCTAATATCAACTGAAGTCTCCAGAAAGAAGATGGGGCCCCACAGCAACAACAATTCTACATGGACAATAATAATGTCATTAAGCTGACAAACATCATCTACAGATCAGCTTTGGACTACAAAGTGCTCAGAGCAATTTTGAGATGGCTAGCTGAGATGATCCAATCTCAAAGATTACTTGAAAAAAGACTTGAGATAACCCCTGAACTTTGGCATTATACACAGACTAGATAACAAAGGATATAGTTACCTTTCCTAGAATTTGACAATTAACCTAAAATTTTTCTTTTCAGGAAAAAGATACCTTCGTCCATACCCAACAGGAAGCAATTTTAAGAATACGACACCCACATTCCCAAAGAGGTGGTGTGGGGGCAGGTCGTTTTTTGGTCTTTTTAATGGGTTTTGGGTCTGGGATAATTTTCTTTGTATAGGGGTGGTTGGTTACAAGTTGTTGTCAAGGGTTAGGAAAAGGCTAAGCAAAGGAGATTTAAGGTTCTTGTTTAAAAAAAAAGAAAAGAAAAAGAAAAAGACAATTACTAGTTTTTAAATACTTTACAATGGTTGGATTGTTTTATATTGTATACAAATTATATATATTGAAATTGATATTGTTAGAAAATGCTATCTGTATATTTCTAATTGTACTTATACCGTTCAATTTAACAATGTAGTGCAAATTTCTGATCCTTGAATTTTATTATTACCAACTATTAGGATATAAAGAAATGAAAGCTAGTAGTTAAACATTATAATAGACCTTGTTAGTCATATTAGGTATGTTTTAAAAATTGAGCAAATATATTTTAGATAGACAGGTCATCTTCAAACCCTTCAGAGATCTACAGAATATGGCATTTAAAATGTTTTAATAACTTAGAAAATTTTTCTTCTTTGTTATGACTATGAGACATGTCGGCTGCTGGCATCGTACCAATCTACTTCAGAGAAAATATGGGCATTGAAGAAACTGCATATGGAGTTAACTTTCATTGTGGCAAAAGTTAGCCACTGGACAACAAGGTATCCTTGAATCAACTGCTAACAAACAGGACAGACAGGACACAAAACAAAGGACTATTGATTCTTGCCAAATCAAGTGTGGTTATGGCTTTATCAAAAGGCATCTTCTGAGGCCAGGACAATATGGCACCATCCCTGAAGTGGCCTTTGCAATTCAGAAAAGGTACAGTGCCCTTTTCTTCAAAGGGAGCTGAACAGGCAGTGGGCCGATGGCTTCTGATGTACAATGGAACAGCAGCTGAAACAGTTATTTTTTGAAGAGTTACTAAGCTCATGCTTCTCAATAGTAGAATTCAAAAAACATCAACAATTTCCAGAATTTAAAATCCTGAATCATGACATGACACTAGTGAAATTCAGGTATTTCTGGTACATGGACTTCTCTCAACCAATGTGAGCTTGAACTGTTGACCTTGTGTACATCCTACTTCACTTCTGTTCTTAGTAATTATGATTGAGATTTGCAGTAGTACTTGACCTTAACGAGGTCACTGCTATGTTCCTTTCCACCTAGTAAAATAGTCCTGGCAGTTTACCTACTTCTGTGTCACTAGAAATGGTTCAGTACAAGTACTCTTTATTGGCAACTGAGACTGCATGATGGCCGTGCCTGGGTTTGTCTGTAATGAGTCACTTTGCCAAGTGCAGTTGAGACAGGAGTGAAACATAATGAGGGAAGCCCTCCTAGCTTGAGAATAGGTCTTGAGTTCACTGAATGAGTGCAGCAGTGCAGGAAGCAGGAGGTGGTATAGGTCAGTGTTTCCTGACCAGACTGCATGCCATTCTGGGCAGTAACGTTGGCGTGATCTGAGCTAGCCAGGAGCATGTTGGGTAATTAGAAGTTTGAGATTCTTGGTCAAACTGAAAACTTATTTGGGCACCAGAAACCTTAACAAGTAATCTCTCACCTTGAGCCACATACTTCTCTTAAAGTATGCTTTACACCCCCCATCCCCCACCCCAATCTGTTTGGGGTTAGGGTTTGAGAAGGGAACAGAGACATGTGAAGAGGTTTGTTTAATGGCATACTGTACTGGAACACTGAAGACCTGCAGCAGATGTAAATTCCAAGTCTTGTTATAAATTTTTAAGATTGTGAAATTATCAAAATGCACATAAATCAAGTTTTAATACACTGTCTAGGTGGATGAGGTTGTCCATTGCACCATTTCTTTCTTTGGGTTCTCAGGCATGGTTTGGCAGTGTAAGAACTCTGTAACATTAACATTGAATAAAAAGTGAATCTATGAAAAAAAAAGAAATATCAGGTAACATTTTTGTTGATGGAAGAGTGTAGAGACACATGAGTATTTTGAGTTCAAATGTATCCCTGAATCATTCCTGACATCCAAGTCAGGATGAATAACAAACAACAAAATCTCAAGGGTATATGTGAAAATATGAAAAACAAAACCAGCAACAACAACCCACCACCATTCATAGACAACCTTACTTGAAAAGTATGATCACACACTGACTGCTATTTAAATAAACAATAGACCACTGAGATGAATAGTATCTCATTCTATACATTACAGCAGAAAAAATACCTGTCACTAAGTAAAAGCACGATAGATGATCAAATGCCACAGAAGGGATATAAAGATCAAAAAATAAACTTCACTAAATAGATTTGCCATACATAGAGCACACTTGAGTATCTACCTCAAATGTTTCAAAATAGAAACCACAATGCAGTGGTCTCAACCATATGTCTTGAGTAAACATGGTAAGTAATTCCTCCAAGGCTACAATGAAAAATAAATGAAATGTATTTTTTTGAAGCTGAAGACAACTGTGTTTTCAAAAGTCTTTACCAAATTATTTACACAAATAGGGTTCTTCTCTTGTATAAGGTTGTCCCCATTTTCTGACGTCAAAATGATAGAAATAGTTTTTAAAATATTTATAACACTACAGGCATAGCTGAGCAGTTAAGAAATGTTCATTCCCCATGACCAAGGTCTGATTTTTGACAATTTCCTGTAATTCCTGCTATAAGAAGATCCAAGTGTTTAATGTTCTCAGGAACAACATGTCCATTCACACACTCCAAAAGACAAACACTGACATCACATAATTATAATTAAAGCAAATTTTAGTAAAACAATTTTTCATTCATGAAAGTTTTTCTCTTATAAGTATTCATTCCTATAGCCAGTGTTTATCTGGTGTAATGGCTTATTACAGTTTTTCTTCACCATGAATTGTTTCATGTAACCAAAAGCAAGTATGTAGGCATGAGTTCCAGAAATGTATACTTGTAATTGGTGGTTCCATTTGAAAAGATTTAGGAAATACTGCCATGCTGCAGAAAATGTGTTACTGGAACTACCAGCTTAGAGAATTTACATCCACACATCATTTATAGGTGCCACACTCTGCTTAATGCTTACAGTTAAGGATGTGAGTTCTTAGCCTTCTGCTTCTGCTGCCACATCTGACAGTTGTTTCCATGCCACTTTCATGGCAATCATGTATCCCTCTGGGATTAAGGGTCAAATTAAACACTTTTATAAGTTGACCTAGACATAATATCAAAACAGAAAAGGAACTAATGCAAATCCATGAAGTTTTACACCTGAATTAGTTATTTCATGCAATTTAAGACAAGTATAAAATCTAAAAGGGTTATGTTATTGTTTAATGAAAGAATGTACCTTGTCTTTAGGAAGTTAGACTACACCTACAGGTGTGATTGGAAGGTATCCTTTATAATTACAGCTGTGAGGAGAAAGGTATCATGACAGGAAGTAAGGCTATACCTGGAGCTGTGTTCCCATGAGAGATGATCTCCCCACAAGATGGAGAAATTCTGCTTCTCTCTGAGAGAGAGTTCTTAGAGACAGGCTCTGCTCTACTCTGCCAGGAGAGTTTTCCCACCAGAGATGTCAGTTGTTGCTCTGTTCCACTCCCCTAAGGGAGTTTCCCAGAAGAAGTGTCCATTGTGTCTTTGCTCCAAGTCACTACAGATATTCTGATCCACTTGGGCAAAAGGATGTCTTCACTCAGAAGTAATTCAAGGCATGTATTGTGGAGAAAGGAATCAAGGAGAGAGTCTGGATTCCTTTTCCAGTATGGAAAAGGTCAGCAGTCAACTGAACATGCACATGGTTTATATGGGGCTTCTTAGGGCTGAGTTTTCCAGGGAGATTTCTGGGGTGGGAATTGGTTGGATTTCAATCCCTGTGCTTGAACAATCTCAGAGTTAGGCTACGTTTTGTGCTCATTGATTGGTTGGTTTTGTGCTCAGTTTGTCAAAGCTAGAGTGTGTTTCATTGGCTGTGCTTTCAGGGGAAAAGTGTTTCTTTCACTTGGTCCCTCTTAAAATTATGTCTCTGGTTTCAGGACCACAGTGTATCTCTCACTGGCTCTGGAATCAGGGACACAGTGTGCTTCTTTAGCTGGCCCTTTTACTCTACACATAGTGCTTGATAAATTCCATTTTTTCCCATGATATAGCTGGGCCAAACTATATAAAAATGGAAATCATAATGCTTGAACAGTTTGTTGAAACTCTCAACATTTTTTTCTACAAAATAAATAATGTTGTGTAATTGGCTATAAGTGTATTGGTTAAAGATCTTACTAATACATTATAATAAATAGCCCTCAGTATCATTTTCAGGTACTCAATGTCTATTGTGATAAGCTAAGGCTTTAAGAGATCAGATGCACACAAAAGTTTTACTCCTGTATAAAGTGCAAAACCTTACCACACAGACTATATTTTCAGGGTTTCTCTGCAATATGACTTTTTCTCATGATTCCAAAAATTACTGATACATACGAAGGATTTATAGCACTAATTACATTCATAAGGTTTCTCTCTAGTATGTTTTTTATATACACTTGAAGATGACTGTGATAGGCAAAGGGTTTATCATAATGAATACATTCATAGGGTTTCTCTCCAGTATGTGTTGTTTCACGAATTTGCAGATGACTGTGATACAAATGCTTTGCCAAATTAATTAGATTCTTTCTCCAGTATGTGTTCTTTCATGCATTTGAAGATTACCACGTTGTGCAAAGGCTTTACCACATTGAATACATTCATAGGGCTTCTCTCTAGTATGTGTTCTCTCCACTGTGTGTTCTTTCATGCATTTGAAGACTGCCATGCTTTGCAAAGCCTTTACCACATTGAATACATTCATAGGGCTTCTCTCTAGTATGTGTTCTTTCATGAACTTGAAAATTACTCTGTTGTGCAAAGGCTTTACCACATTGAATGCATTCATAGGGTTTCTCTCCAGTATGTGTTCTTTTATGCATTTCAAGATGACTTTTACACAAATGCTTTACCACACTGAATACATTCATAGGGTTTCTCTCCAGTATGTCTTCTTTTGTGTACTTGAAGACCATTGTTATGAACAAAGGCTTTACCACATTGATTGCATTCATAGGGTTTCTCTCCAGTATGTCTTCTTTTGTGTACTTGAAGACCATTGTTATGAACAAAGGCTTTACCACATTGATTGCATTCATAGGGTTTCTCTCCAGTATGTATTCTTTCATGCCTTTGAAGACTACTGTGATGAACAAAGGCTTTACCACATTGCTTACATTCATAGGGTTTTTCTCCAGTATGAGTTTTTTTTATGCATCTGAAGACTACTCTGATGACTATAGGCTTTACCACACTGATTACATTCAAAGATTTTCTCTCCACTATGTGTTCTTTCATGCCTGTGAAGACGACTCTCATATGCAAAGGCTTTACCACGTTGAAAATATACAGGTTTCTCTCCAGTTTGGTTTCTTTCATACCTGCAAGAATAATTGGCACATGTAAAAGCTTTACCACATTCAATACACTGTTGACTCCTTATATATGTATAAATTATTTTTACAATTTGGTCATATTATAAAAGGAAACAGATCTTTAGGTTTATCACTATGTTTACACTCATGTTGTAGTTACATAGTCCTAGTACTCATCGGGCTTTTCTGTAATGTGAGTTTGTTGGTGTTTGGATGAAGCTAGAAAAACAATTAATTGCATCAAATTCAACAAATATATTCAATGTGGGGACTGCTACATATCTTCTAATTGGTCTGAGAGAGAGGTATGATATGTCTTTCCGTATCTCTATGCTCATATGTCTTGTACCCAGAGTGACAAATGATATACCTAGTAAAGGAAGAATGACAAATAAAAGGTTTCCACAATGAATTCAGTTTGACTTCCTGTCCTCATAGACTTATAATAGGGATTAATATTTCTCCGTTACAGTGCACATTGACTATTGACTCTAATTGCCCTTCTCACTAAACAGTACAGTCACAATAAATGTATGAGCAATACTATCTTTACTATAGACTCTGCTTACTAGAATTTTTTGGAGATATACATCTCACCTGTTCACTGATTATTAATTTTGTAATATGAGTAGGATAAAATAAATGGGTTTACAGTCCTACAGCATAGTTCTCATGGTGCAATGATTCAAAAGTTGATAGCTGTTGAGGCATTTTCCCCTTGTCTTCTTAAAATAATGGCCTGCAAATGCAATTCACCTACTTAAAATTGAGGTATGTGCTTTGTAAGAATTTAATAATCACCAACACACTTCAAACAGTGCTTATTTACACTGTTGCATTTGTTTAATACTTCCAGAACACATTACAATTTCTTCACAGGTGTATTTTTATCAACTTGCACAAGACAATTACCTTCCATGTCTTCTGGATCTTTGAAAATGTTCATCGGTAGTATTGTCTCTCCAAATGTACCCTAAAATATAGTATCAGAAAATGGATGATATTTTATTGGAAACTGTGTGAAATTAAGTTACTATCTTCAGTGACTCTTTGAAGCATGACTGAATTATTCACCTCATTCTCCTTTCTCAATCAAATTACTGAAGAGAATCAATAACCAAGAAAATATTGTCCCCTTATTTTAAAACATGAAGGAATATTCAGTCTTACCTATAGAAGTGAGGTTCCAGTAGGTGTCCAGCATCACATCTTTGTAGAGATTCTTCTGGAAAGGATCCAGCAAATTCCACTCTTCCCAAGTGAAAGCAACATGCACATCATCATAGGTCACTACATTCTAAAACATCCCATACATGTGTACAGCAGAAAGTATTGTAAATGTATACTTCTTTGACAGTATAGTCATATAATTCTGATCCTCCCACAATATTTCATAACAGATATTGCAATATAAGTCACTTTAGATGAAAACTAAATAGAAGGTTTACCTCTGTCAATTATGTACCCCTTGAATGAGATATTACTTTGCAAGAGAAATACCTATTAACATAGAGAGACAAGTAAACAGATCAACAGTACAGAGTACATATGAGTGAAATTGTATGAATAATACGAACTACAGAAAAGAAAAGTAGGTTAGGGAAACTATGTGTTATGTTCATACCTTTAACCCAAGCACGCAGAAAGCAGAGGCAGGTATATCTGCCTTTGATTTGAATAGAAGTCTAGTCTATGAAATCAGGTCCAGAAAAGCCAGAACTATACATTAAGACCTTGTCTTCCATGCAAAAATCAACAAAAAAATAGAGGAATGCTGTGGGATGGTCTGTATGTCAAATTGATCTGATTGGTCAATAAATAAAACACTGATTGGCCAATGGCTAGGCAGGAAGTATAGGTGGGACTAACAGAGAGGAGAAAAGAAAGAACAGGAAGGCGGAAGGAGTCAGGACAAGCAGCATGTAAAGATGCCAGTAAGCCACGAGCCACGTGGCAAGGTATAGATTTATGAAAATGGATTAATTTAAGATGCAAGAATTAGATAGCTAGAAGGCTGTCATGTCCATACAGTTTGTAAGCAATATAAGTCTTTTTTTTTTATTTGGTTGGGTCTGAGTGGCTGTGGGACTGGCAGGTGACAAGGATTTTTCCTGACTGTGGGCAAGGCAGGAAAACTCTAGCTACAGAGGAAACTCAGAGGTTTTTACTGAAGTTCCTTGAAAGAGTGTTGAATTCATTACAGTTCTGTTTTCATCTTCAAAAACATGAAGTGCCCAATTCAAACTGTAACATCAATAAGATTTTGATAAAAGGCACTGCACATTGTAACAGTTATAAATGGACAGAAGAAAACTTTAGAAATATAAATGTTGATCAAATATAATCAACACAAAGCAGGACAGATGGTATAGCAGCAAAGAACTCTTGTTTGTTTTGCATGGAGGTGGGCTCAATTGCTCTTGCTTACATGAGAGATCACAACTCAGGGTTTCTAAGATCATCATTTGATTACTGTGATGACCAGGTTCCCATTTGGGGTATATCCATGGATACAGGTAAAATATTCATAGTCACTTAAAAATTCAAACAAAACACAACAGGCAGGAAGAAGTTCATATACCAGCTATACAATGACTCAAAAGGTGCAGGCAGTATTAGTGTCATGAGTGCATGCCATCCTGAGAAACAGAAGGATGCTCTCTGCCAAATTTTAAAGTACAAGATACAGGTGAAAATCTGTAAAACAGCATATGTTTGACATGTATAAACCTACATCTCAAGCCCATCACCCAATAATATAAAAACAAAAAAGCTAGGAATGTTGGCCTTCCTTTTGTCCCAGGATGTGGGGGCAAGAATCAGCGGGATCTCTGAGTTTGAGGCTAGCCTGGTGTACAGAGCTCCTTTCAGGACAGCCAGGGCTACACAGATAAACCTTGTCTTCCAAAACAACAACAACAAAAAATTAAAAGAGCAGGCTACCAAACTGCCTTATCACTGAATTACAATTGCTTCTACTCTATCTTATGTGATTTTGAGATAGAGTCTATAATGTTGGTGAAGGCATGACAGAACAGGAAGGAAGTTGGCTGATTAATTTCAACACAACACAGTATACAGAACAAACAGGAAATGTGTTGAGACTGTTGAGATGCATATTACACTCCTAGTGAGGAATTTTATCCAGAAAGACTCCTCCTAGTAAAGGTTTCAAAACAATACAAAGAAATATCCAAGGAGAAACATGTGTCCAAATACAGTGTCTTAACTGGGAGGTTTTTAAATCAATCACATTTTGACCCAAGTCATTAAGGCTCATGGTCATTCATGAAGAAAATGCATTTAGTTACTTCAATGATCCTCATAGTCTGTAACAGCCCTTACACTGTTCAAATGTCCAAAGTCTCTTCTGATCCTCAAGATGATCTCTTGACAGTGATATCTTGTAAAATTAGTAGAGTTACATATTTTGAACATACAATGGCACACAGTACCATTCACATTCCAAAACAGCGAAATGGAGACACAGTGAGGGAAGGTTGAACCAAGAAAAGATTGAAGCACAGGAAGAAAAACAACAAATCCTGTATCTCTGTCTCAGATGCAAGGGGCTTCAGTTCAAAAGGGCTTAGATTGCCCTATCCCTGCAATTTCCCAAACATTTATCTCTATGGTTACTTCTACTGTCTATATGCAGCTAAGTCTAAATGGAAGATGTCTCATAGGTTAGGTATCTCAACATCTTGTGGTCACAAAATGCAACGCAGGTGTGTGGAATATTATTTTAAGATGTGTTATATTTGTGTATGCCGTGGAACATTTTTTAATGATGCAAAGATGTGTTGCAATCTTTTATGTTGCATTTAACTCTGTGAAGCTGTGATACATTACCTGTCTAAAATACTTGATTGATCTAATAAAAAGCTGAATGGACAATAGCTCAGCAGGAAAGGATCGGCAAGGCTGGCAGTCAGAGATAATAAATGGGAGAAAAAAATCTACATAGAAAAAAGGAAGAAGCAGGAAGAAAGAAAAAAAAGAGAGAGAAGACACCAGGGGCCATCCCCTCACCTACACAGCAAGCAATGGAGTAACAAGAAAAGAAAGGTATGCAGAATAGAGGAGGTTAAAAGCCAAAAGGTGGATGTGATAATTTAAGGTGAGAAAAGCTGGCTAGAAACAAGCCAAGTTAAGGCCATGCAATTATAAGAAAGACTAAGCCTCTATGTGTGCAATTAATTTTAGAACTGGGTAGCCAGACACCAAAGGAGTGAAGAGTTAAAAAAGAATAAAAAAGCACCAAGCCTAATCCTCACTACTTCATGCAGTGAACCCTCCCAATCTCCTCACTTGATTTCTGTCTCTGCCAATCATAGATGCCTGCAAAAATGCTGAACTGTAACCAGAGGCTAAGAATTGATAACCTTAAATTTTGATTCTCTCTTGTTTCCAGGACCAGCAGATGATGGGGGATCCTGCAAAGTTTCACTTCTTGATTGGGATGGACAAAAACATGCTTGGACCACAGGTGAAACAGATTTTGTATGAAGTTGCTTCCTGGGACTAGAAATCACTGTGCTTTCTCCTTCATAATTTCAAGCACTACGTAAATAGAGCATTAACCTTAGGAGACCTTCCATTACCCTTCATGCATCCATTTTCTGAATAACGGTGATCAAGTCTTTGAAAACCCTTGCCTTTTTCAGCACTTCACTGCCCTCTGAAACTACCTTCTCATTTTCAATTGTTTCTTCCTCTCTTGTTTTCTTCCATTGTTCACCTGAATGAGTCTATAAAAACACTCCAACAGAATCAATATTCCATTTAAGAAACTAGCACATTATTTTTTAATTCTGCATTAATAAATATCCTGGGCATTGACAGAATAAGAAATCATTTGGAGCCAAAATATGACACAAATGACTGTTAGCTTAATTTTTACTGAGTCATTTTGACTGAAATTCTATAGTCTCAATCTCCACTTTCTGCCATTACTCTTAACATTCCCATCTTCCTAGTCATACACAATGGACCAATAATGTTCTGTGTGTAACTTTCTATGGTTTTTGCCAACTAAGGTCCTGATATCTTCCACATTCTTCCAAAAGACAACATTCTCAGGTTCTACCTGGCAATAAAATCACTGTTGGTGTTACATTTTTTTGTTTTAACTTTCTTTTATCTTGCTGTGATTAAAGCCTCTAACCAAAGACATATCAGGCAATGAATGGGTTTATTTGGCTGATTGTGTCAGATCACACTCCATCACCTTGGGAGATCAGGATAAAAACCCATGCTAACAATTGAAGGCAAAACCCACAGGCAAAGATTGCTTTCTGGTGTTGTCTCTTGGCAGTAACTGTCTCATGCTCAGTTGGCTCCCTTTTCTAGCCCAGGCCCACTTTCTTAGGGTTATTGTCACTGTAAGGAACATGTAAGACCTAGGGTGAACAGGAGTGATAAGCAATAGAATGACTTAAGTAAACCACAAATGGAGTAGAGATGAGATATAATCTATGTGTGGAAGTTGGGATAAGACTAGAAACCTTACCAGGAAGGATATAAAATGAAGCCTCAGATCATCAGATCAGAAGATCAACAGATCTCGTCAGACCCTTGCATGAGACATGAGATCCTGTCCCCAGTGCAGACGTGGCTAACCGGAGGAGGGCTGACCCAAGATCCATAGGAAAAGATGTGGCAAGTCCGGACCTGTACACCTGGAGAGGTACTCCATTTCCATTTGGAAGACAGGATAAATATTACTTGTAATCTTACTGTGTGAATAAATGAGTGTTATACCATGTCTGAATCAAGAGTGATTATTCCTTCCCCATAACTGGGGTATGTTCTTGCTACAGTCACCCTAGGTAGAATAGCCATTCCTGCTACCCTAGGTGGAGGAGCCTTCTCATTTCAATCATCAATCAGCAAAATCTCTCACAGACATAACAGTTTCTGGCTATTATAAATAAAGCCACTATGAATCTAGTTGAGCAATTGTCCTTATGGTAGGGTGCAGGACCATCATTTGGGTATATGCCCAAGCTGCGTCTTCATGTAGATTGACTACCCATTTTCAGAGTATTGCATATTTATTTTCCACAGTGACTGTACAAGTTTGCACTTGTCAAAGCAGTGACTCCCCTGGCTCCACGTCCTTGCCAGCATTAGCTATCATTTGTATTATTGATCTTCTCATTCTGGGAGATATAAAATGAAATCTCAAAGGAGTTTTAATATGCATTTCCCTGATGGCTAAGAATGTTGAACATTTCTTCAAGTCTTTTTCAGCAACTTTAGATTCATCTACTGAGAGTTATGTTTAGAGGTATGTCCCATTATAAATGAATTATTTGGTTTGATGTTGTCAAGATTCTTTAGTTCTGTATTATCCTGAGTGAGTCAAACATGGTATGACAAACATGGTATGTACACACTTATAAGTAGATAGAAGTAGTTCAGTAAAGTACAATCACTGTAATCACAGTAATCACAGTACAATCCACAGATGCAGAGAGGCTAAATAATAAACAATGGCCCTAGGAGAGATTTGTGGCTCTCCCTTGGAAGAGGGAATAGAATAGATTTTTTGGGTGCACTGATGGCAAGTTGGGATGGGAACAGGAAGGATCGTGTGAGTAAGGAAGAAACAAATGAGGAGAAGGTAGGGAGAGATAACTGGAATAGGGGAGCTTTTAGCAGGGGTTATGAAAATAGTGCAATGTAAACAACCTGGAACCTGGGCTGGGAGATGGTTCATTGTTTAAGAGTCCGACTGCTCTTCCAGAGGTCCTGAGTTCAATTTCTGGCAACTACATGGTGGCTCACAACCACTTGTAATGAGATCTGGTGACCTCCTCTGGCCTGCAGGGACACATGTAGGCAGAATACTGTATAGATAATAAATAAATCTAAAAAAAACATCTTGGAACCCATATGGGTGACCCTAGTTAGGATTCCAAACAATTAAGAATATGGAGGCTGAACTAGCAATTTTCTGTAACTACATAAGGCTACAGTGATGGACCTGGGACACCAAGCCAGCCACAGAACATTCAACTGAAACTTGACATGCCTATAATGTATGCTGGGTCAAGGGTGCCAGGCCTCCAGCACATGAAATTTTCACAGTCCCTTCATTCCAATTAGTCTCGTCTGTCTTAATTCCCAACACTTCAATTAGTAAATGCTTAGAAATTACAAAATCACTCCTCCTACTATAATCAGGTTCTGTTTTTTTTTTTTTAATAATGGTGACTTCAGCAGCTTATTATCTACCCTCTTTAACGCAGTAGTGTGCACAATAAGCTATTCCTTCTATTCTGGTCTGAAGGTAGAAACCATGCTCCAAATGCAAGTCCTTTCCTTTTACAACAATGGATATTAAATTGGATGAATCAAATGGGGAGTTTTTAAACCTAGAGGTGATACAATCATTCAATTTAAGATTTTGCAGCTGTAATATGGAGGACAGCAAGATCACTGGCCTGGAGAGCAACACACTGGGACCATGGCCATTTGTGTCAACATAAGAGAGCTTGTGTCAGAAACATCTTTCTAAAATGATTAAAATGCAAGTGTCCTAGAATCAATATGGCTCCCAAGGGAGAAATCACTCCACACAATTAAGAGATTAATATGGAAAAAAAAATCTCTTTAATGAAAGCATGCATCCATCTCTGGCTAATGCTCAAAGAGGAACCAGCCTAGAAGAGATCTTGCATTCCCCATATTCCATCATCCTTGTGACATTTGGATTCAAGCTTTAGATTACACTTTGAGTAATTCAAATTGAGACCAAATACTGCAACTCCACCCACTTAGACAGATGGGAGACTTACACAGCAAAGACATTTCCAAAATTATTTCTTAAATAACCCAGTGATATGAAACAGTAGGATCTTCTTCAGTAACAGGGTTCTGAGGTGAAGGAGATAAGAAAGAGAGAAAAAAGAATGAGGTCTTGTACAATCTATGTCTCATGTCAACTAAGCACCTTTTAAAAAAGGATTTATTTATTTATTTATTTATTTATTTATTTATTTATTTATTTATTATGCATCATACAGTAACCTGCCTGCATGTATGCATGCAGGCCAGAAGAGAGCACCAGGTCTCATTATAGATAGTTGTGAGCCACTATGTAGTTGCTGGGAATTTAAATCAGGACCTTGGAAGAGGAGTAGCCAGTGCCCTTAACCTCTAAGCCATTTCTCCAGCCTCAACTTAGCTTCTTAAGAAGAATAGCAACTTATATACTACTTCCAGGGGGGAAACTGAAGAAAATGGATGACTTTTATGAAGTTAGCAGAAACTATCACACAATGGGATAAATTCATGATCTGAAAAAAACCCCACCACAAAGGCCCTAGCCCTAGACCATTACCAGATCTCCAAAACATTATTTCTGGCTTTAGGGAAGGAGCTGTTCTATTGTCAACACATCAGACCCTTAGGGAATGCTCTCATGTCCTAGGTCCTAGGTTTTAACTACCTTTTCAAGAATTTTCCTCCTTCCTGCCTGAGGGCATAAAGGAAAGCCTTGCATCATTAGGCAACTCTGTAACACAATAGTGTTTTCCATTTCTTTCTTTATTTTTTATTTATTTATTTATTAATTTATTTATTTATGGTTTTTTTGGTTTTGTGAGACAGAGTATCTCCGTGTAGTTTTTTGTGCCTGTCCTGGATCTCGATCTGTAGTCCAGGGTGGCCTTGAAATCACAGAGATCCACAGGCTCTGCCTCTCCGGTGCTGTGATTAAAGGTGTGCATCACAACCACCCAGGTCTACATTTCTTTTTTCTCTTTCTTTTACTTTCTTTCTTTTTCTTTTTTTTTTCTTTTTTTTTTTTTTTTTTTTTTTTTTGGTTTTCCAAGGGAGGGTTCCACTGTATTGCTTTGGAGCCTCTCGTGAAACTCACTTTGTAGATCACGCTGTCCTCAAACACACAGAGATCTACTTGCCTCTGCCTCTCAAGTGAGTGCTGGGATTAAAGGTGTCTACCACCACAAACCTTGTGTTTTACTTTTCAAACATTTGCCACTTGGCCATATTGCCCATCTGGCAGAACTGTGCCTTTCTAGAGGAAATTTTTTTTTCAAGGCATGGTTTCTCAGTGTAGCTTTGCGTCTTTCCTGGAACTCACTCTATAGACCAGGCTGACCTCAAACTCACAGAGATCCACCTGCCTCTGTCTCCCGAGTGCTGGGATTAAAGGCGTGTGCCACCACCACCCAGAACTATGCTTTTCTAAAGAAGAAATTGGAATTTTATGACATGACAGGACTTAAGGTTGGATGTGAACCTGCAATGCCTCAATGAGCAGCTTGTTAGATATTCTTTGATATAGGATTAGACATAGTGGCTTGTGGTAAATGGGCAGTGTCTCCTTTGAAATGCTTTGGAGCCAAGTGTCTGGACAATCCTGGTGAACAAATGTGTATCCTACTGTCCTAATCTCTAACAGCCCTGGAGAATATACCTATTTTGTGTTTTTTTAGGCAGTCCTCTTTCACCTAAATTCTATTTTGTGAGACTTACTATCGCCAAAGAATTAGTGAATCTTTTATATCACTAATTCTACTCTTCTATATTAAACCTTAGCAGTGGAGTTCTACCTAACACATTAGATGCCTTTTACAATCTCCACAAAACTAATGAAAAAGGATCTTAAACATGAAAGGTAAATTCAAAGTGCTGAATCTCTAGAAGGTACTGGAGAAACTGGGCCTCTTCTAGTTTAGAAACGTGCTTTTGTGGAAGTGTCCCCAAACAACCTGACCACATAGATGCATGACAGGCTTAGAGGCCCAGACATACCTTCTGTGACAGGCTTACTAGCAAGCAACACCCAGAGTCAGGAAAAGAAATAAGCTTACACCACCCAGGGATCCACCCAGGGATGTGGAAGCACCTAACATCCCAAACATTCCAAGAATTAGATAAGGTAGCCAAATATCCTTGAATCTTGCACACACCTTTTTTTTTTTCAGATACCCCTAGATAATTGTCAGCCAATCAGGGTCCTGAATTCTGGAAATTTCCTCACCCTAACCATTGCTATTATAAAAACCCAATCCCACCTGAGCTCAGGGTTCTCTGCTCTCCCTGCTGTGTGGGACAGACAAACGATGCCCTGGAGCTTGAAAATAAATGCTCTTTGATTTCACTTATGGGATACAGCCTCCATAGTGGGTTTTTGGTGATCCCTGCAAACTGGACATAACACATTCAAACAAAAAGAATGTTTAATTTAATTACAAATATCTTTCTACACACAGCTCCCTGCTCCCCCTTCTGTGAGCAGAATCAGCCCACAGACCAAAGTTATTCAGAGGCCTTCCCTGGGACTAGGAAATTTCAAGGACCACATGGGACCTCACAGGACAGGGATTCTGGCTGCAGGTTCCCACCCATATTTGGCGAGGCCCCACTGCTGTGGGATGTTCTGTATGGCAAATGTGTTGCTGATTAGTCAATAAATAAAACACTGATTGGCCATTGGTTAGGCAGGAAGTGTAGGCGGGACAAGGAGGAGAATAAAGCTGGGAAGTGGAAGCCTGAGTCAGAGAGACACTGCCAGCTGCCATGATTAGAAACAGCATGTGAAGATACCGGTAAGCCACGAGCCATGTGGCAAGGTATAGATTAATGGAAATGGATTAGTTTAAGCTGTAAGAACAGTTAGCAAGAAGCCTGCCATGGCCATACAGTTTGTAACCAATATAGGTCTCTGTGTTTACTTGGTCGGGTCTGAGTGGCTGTGGGACTGGCGGGTGAGAGAGATTTGTCCTGACTGTGGGCCAGGCAGGAAAACTCTACCTACAAATGGCGTCCAACGTGGTGGCAAGAGTTTCCACCTAAAAATTGAGAAACAGATTTTAAAATGGAGCTAACAACAGTTCCTAATTGTCTCTCTCAAATGAGCGGCAGCTGCCAGTTTGAGCTACTTGTGGGTTTCTGGTGTGTGCGCTCGACCTGCCGTATGGTGGGAATGAGGCCTCTGCAAGTGGCACATTAAGCTGCATGGTGGATTTAGCCTTTTCTAGTACAAAACAAAAAAAAGAGGTTTCTGGGCTACACGCTGCTTGGATAAAAGCATAGACCCACGATAGCTCCCAGAGCTCATGGTAAACCACCGCCATGTTGGGAAACTAAGGTGGGTGCAGCCAGCAGCCACAGCTGCTGCAGTTTTAGGCAATAGATTCACAATAAGACAGATTCAGATGTAGTAGTTTACAATCTGTGTAAAAGATACGTAGGCTTGAAAGAGACAAAAAAGATGATATAGAGAGTTATAGAAACAAATACATAGTTTTAAAAAATAAAGTCTTTAAAGAGACAGTAAAGGTAGTATAAAAAATAAGCCACGTAAAAATAGATATTACACAGAGAATCTGGAATGTGTTGTCTTTGGGACTTTTAACTGCAGAAAAACATTTGATTGTAAAAGCTGTTGAGTTATGTCAAAATGTATACTTTAAAGGATTTCATTTTTAAGCTTTATTTTATTTTATATGTACAGATGTTTGCCTCCAGGCATTTGTACAGAGTACTTGCAAAGGCCAGAGGAGTTACAGGAGATGGCTAGTTAAAATGGAACCTGTGTCTTATATAACAACAACTGGTGCTGCTTTTAATTGTTAAGGTATCTCCCTAGGCCACTTCTTTATTTAAAATCTATTTTCATACATTTTAATTTGTTGTACCCAGATCATGACCCCCAGAGAGACCACCAAAGATGAGCATGATAGAATGCAAAAGCAAGGTTTAATTCTGGATATCCAATACAAGCCTAGGCAGGGACTTCATCCAATAGGTCCAACGCAGTGGAGGCTGGAGGAAGTGCCCACCTATCTACAAGCCCAGTTTTTAAAGGGAAAAATCACAAGGTTACATCATTCAGGGGTGCTAGTACGGGTACAATTCTGATTGGCTCACTTATAGGGACTGCTACAAATTACTTCTAAGGGAGTGGTTGCCTGCCACCATTTCTCATTGACTACCCTCAGGTGGGGGCATTTCTGTGGTCAGTTACCCTGGAAACCAGGGAGAGAACATTCCATAGTCTGATAGGCATTACCTCGTGACTATCTTGTGACTCTGTACTTTTACACTTCCTGGTTTCTGGAATCTGAACTGACTGGTTTCAGTAACTAATGGCCTATTCCCAAAAGGAGAACTCTTAGGACTTAATTTTAGGGTGAAAGCATTTTGGTCTTATTTCTAAGATGGCTCATTTTGGTCTCATACTCCAACCATAACCCATTGAGCATTCTCATTTTGGATGACATTGAAAACCTGAAATTCCTATCTCCAAATTCTAAGTACCATGATTGCAGGCCTGAGCCACCATGTCTAGCCTAAGTTGCTTCAAATGCATCTCATGAGGCATTAGAATGATGGGATGACTTACATGAACAATAATACTTAACTATATTCAAAAATACTTATCTCTGTGAGCCTGGGTTTCACTTTCTGCAAAATAAGGACAGAACTCTTCCCAGGTCATTGATGAGTTGTAACAGACTCAGTAATAAAGAAAAATAAAATTTCTTAGAGTTGGAAGAAAGGTAACACTAAGGCAGGCAGGATACATTTGATGGGAACCTTCTTCTGTTACTGAAGATAGGATCAGAACCTCTCCCATGGCTACTCTAACTAGGCAGGCACAGCCACTCATCTTCAGTAAGCCAATTGAATGAACCAAGTTATCCAGTGAGCAACATGCCCACCTATAATGCAGGAACTCTGGAGACAAGGTGAACAGATCTCTCTGATATCCTAGTACAGACTAGTCTGTAGTTGAGTTCCACGCCAGCCAGGGAGTCATAGTAATACTATTCTTTACAAAATGAAAAGAGAAAAGGAAAAAAAGCAAATTATTAATGAAAATTTAAAACATGATATTTATTCAAATTGACAAATTTGGAACAATAAAGAAAAAATAAGATAACTAATCCACCTTGAGGTCCTAAGAGGTTTATATAGAAGGCAAAAGATATGCAAAACCAAGTAATCTAATGAAGCCATGTAATTATTTTTTTCCCATCTTAAAACCATGCTGAATTATCATCTGGAGGATTCAAGTCTTTTCCAACAATGAGATGCCCAATGAAATTAAAATTTCTTTCTTTTTTTGGGGGGGGGGGCGGTTTTGAGACAGGGTTTCTCTGGGCAGTTTTGTGCCTTTCCTGGAAATTGCTTTGTAGACCAGGCTGGCCTCGAACTCACAGAGATCCACCTGCCTCTGCCTCCTGAGTGCTGGGATTAAAGGTGTGTGCCACCACTACTTGATGAAAATACAATTTCATGTGGTCCACTCTTCCACTAATTGTTAGCCAAAAAAGAGGTAGAAATATCTCTTTAGAACATCCTTATTCCTACCAGGAATGTAGGTTACAGGGATTGACAGGTGCAGACTGAGGAGTTTTAAGGCCCAAATGTGGACCAGAAAAAGGGGACCTGCAGAAAATTGTCAGGGACAGCTACATGTAGTTGTCAAAACAGGAAAGAGTGAGAGACCTGGAATGCACTAATTCACCACACCTGAGTCAATACAGAGAGCACAGTACAACACAGCTTTTCTCAGGTATATCCTAAGCATTCCTGTCTGGTCATTTGATCCTGGGCTCTCACACCGAAAACTGTCTTCTAACACTTCCTCCATACTCTATAGCTCTTTTTGAATTTCTGATTGCCACTGGTTTACAGTGACTTCTGCTTAAGTCGCAAGATCTCCTGACAAGCTGGATGTCATCTGGAGTCACCGCAATTAGGAGCTCCAACAGAGAGTTTTACAGGTATCAAGGAAATAAAATAGGATTCCATTCAGACAAGTCAGTCTTCATTCTTGCTATTTCCTCTCCTCTCCTTACAGGAGGCATAAACTCCAGCAAGGGTACACCTGCCAATTGTCCTTGTGGACTCACATTGCTGCTCATTTTTTGGTATTGGAAATAAACTCATGTCTAATGGTTTTGGTCCAGCAGTAAGACAGTTTTTAAGACGTGTATTGTTGGGGGCTGGAAACCATCTGGTGACCTCTTTTGGCATGCAGACAGAACACTGCATATATAATAAAAATAAATAAATCTTTAAAAAAAGACTTGCTTTTCCAATTACACTTCTGATCATTTCTTGCACTCTTTCCTTATTTTGTAGAGATTTGGGCTTGGAAACTTCTTTAAGTACTATGTCTAAGTTAATTTTGGGTCCTTTCAATCTTGTATTACTTTTGGAAAATAAGGGCTGAATTGAAGATGAAATCAGGATCATCCATCACACCTCACTGCTATAATGACATTTTCATGGGACTGAATAGAAGGTTCAACACCTGAGAGCACTGGCTGTTCATTCACAGGGCCTGACTTTGATTCCCAGCACCCAGAAGACAGCTCACTACTCTCTGTAACTACAGGCACCTGGGATCAGACAGTCTCTTATGATATACTCCAGTACTTGGCATGTTCTTGATATACACACTAGGAAAACTTATACATATAAATCAAACTTCATTCCTTTTGAAAATAACATATGCATGAAGAAAAACTTTTCCAAAAGTATCAAATCATACACATATCTGTCTTTTCACCGTTTGTATTTCTGGTACCCTAGCAGGACTAAAGAATGCAACACATCTCCAGGACCTAGAAATATAGGTAATTCTGGGTCATCTGGGTCTAGGAACCAAACTTGTGTGTCCAAGAGGAACATGAATATTCAGTAAACTTTCCAGCTCCCAAATCTGACATTAAAATGTAGATTAAGATGCCAGGTTACTTCTTCTGTCTCCTGTCACTTGAAGGTGATGAAAGTCCCCTCTAGATGGCTATCAAAGAGTTCAATGGCTTTTTACCCTCTTTGAATGGACTCTCTACTTTGCTTCTTATTTTCATTATTAACACAATTCCCTTGATGTGAGCCAAGATAACAAACCTGATTTGTTGAAACCAGTCAGTGTTCAGTCAGATTTTATAGAAAAAGATCTATAATTTGAGATATGCCATATATTTTAACAATTTTATTTATTTATTTATTTATTTATTTATTTATTTATTTATTTATTTATTTATTTGGATTTTCAAGACAGGGTTTCTCTGTGTAGCTTTGTGTCTTTCCTGTAACTCCCTCTGTAGTCCAGGCTGGCCTCGAACTCACAGAGATCTCCCTCCCAAGTGCTGGGATTAAAGGTATGCACCATCACTGCCTGGCTATTTTAAGAATGTTTTGAGATAGGATACCTCTACAAAGCCATGGTTGTAGTGCAACTCACTATTTGAACCAACCTTACCTGAAACCTCAAACTCAGAGATATTAGCTTGTCACTGTTCCCCAAATGCTGGGATTGCAGGCATGCTCCTCTAAGGCCAAATGAAATACGTTTTTAAATGTTCTATCTTTAAATCAGAGAATTAAATGATAACATAAGATTTTAAAAGAAATCATCAATGTTGCATTGAACTGTTGCTGGAGTTTTCCTGACTGGCCCACAGTCAGGACAAATCTCTCTCACCCGCCAGTCCCAAGCCACTCAAACCCGATCAAGTAAACACAGAGACTTATATTGGTTTCAAACTGTATGGCCGTGGCAGGCTTCTTGCTAACTGTTCTTACAGCTTAAATTAATCCATTTCTATTAATCTATACCTTGCCATGTGGCTTGTGGCTTACCGGTACTTTACATCTTCCTTGTCCTGATGGCGGCTGGCAGTGTTTCCTCACTCAGCCTTCCACTTCCCAGCTCTATTCTCCTCCTTGTCCCGCCTATACTTGCTGCCTGGCCACGGGCCAATCAGTGATTTATTTATTGACCAATCAGCAACACATTTGACATACAGACCATCCCACAGCATTGAACAGTAATACCTCTTGAATTTCTGTAATTATAATGTAAACTGGCTAATCATTTCATATATTCCCAATAACTGGGTTACTTGCTTTATTAATTTTATCCATTTAAAAATGTCTGAACTCTGTGCATGTATGCCTGTGCCATCATGTGTATGTGGCAGTGAGAGGACAACTTCAAAGTGTCTATTAACTACTTCTCCTATGTGAGTTCCAGAGATGAAACCAAGGAGTCTTCTGGCAGCAAGTGACATCAATGACATTTATTGGGGTTTAAAAATTATTTAGGTATTTGCCATTGTAGGGGTTTGCATGTGCCAAAGCCCTAATGTGGCACTAAGGGAAAATTTTGTAGTTATTTGAGTCTTCCAGAGATTGAACTCAAGTCATGAGGCTTAACAACAATCAACTTTACCACTGAGACAATTCTATGGCATTCACTTGTGGTTATGAAAAATGTAATGAACAAGAGCTTAATTCTCAGAATAAACTAACACATTCAAAAGGAAAAAAAAGGAAAGGAGTATATCACTACCATTTGCAAGGATCTATTACTCAAATTGTTCTGTTTTCCTCTACCATTAGATGATAATACATTTATAATTTGAAAAGAAGACAATATTATACTGATTAAATATCTCAGCTATGTTTATTTGAGGAGCAGTGAGACAGCTAAGTAAGAAATATCTGTGCAAGGCTGGGGCCTGACTTTAATCACCCTATGAAGAGGGCCAAAAATAGGTGCAACCAAGTTTTTTTTCCTATTCCTCCATATCTGACACGACCAAAAAAACCATAATTACAGTAACATAAACATATCAAAAATATTTTTTGTTTGTTTTATTTTTTTCAATCAAGAATATGTACAATACATGAGAATGAATGAAGTAGATGGAGAGAAAAGGCGAAGAGCAAAAGCAGAAAAATAAAATCAACTTTTAATGAAGAGACAAAATGAAGAACACAGAAGAAATATGGGATCATGACAAATATTATCCAACTGCCTGTAATTCTGTGTATAGAATTTAAATAAACACAAATTTCACAAACCCCTCAAAATTATCTCAAAGTAAACTTTAAATGCTGTCTCTGACTCTATAGCTATGGATATATCTTCCAAACAGAGAGGCCTCAAGTTCTACAGCTTTCTTCACAAATGGAGGAAATCACATGCTGTGACTCATTGAACTCTCATGTCCCCATGTGGCTTCAAGACCCACTGATGCTCAATCACAAAACAGTTTAGAAGAATAATTTAATGTCTATTTCCACATGGGTTATAACACATGATCTAGAATCTGCTCTATCCACTTGCCTAACAACATGCAAATATATTACAGATATCACAGCCCCATAGCCAGGGAAGCAGAGCCTCCCCGTCACCACTGAATCCACACTCAGGGATTCTCAAAGAAGCGCCATTTCTCAGATCACCACAGGGACCAAAAGAACCATAGTCTGGCTCATGGTCCTTCACAGTCACAGAAGCTCTGACAGCTCAGCAGAACTTCTCCTCTTGGTCTCAGGTCAGTGGGCTCCACACTCACCATGGCATGTATTTTGGTCTTCCTCACAGCTCCTACAGCAGAGCAAGATGAGAATCCTGAAAAGAACCTGCAAGCTCCTTCCCATTGGTACTAATTGCTAAGCTTTCTTGAGGTCACGCATTAGCTAAGACTACCCAGCTCAGACTCAGGACAGAGGCGGCTCCCCCACTGGGTGATCAGACATCAAATGACACACACAGCACAGGCCTTCTCAGCTCTCCCGTCCCACCTTAGGAGCAGACAGGATGCTATTCTGAGAAGTCTGTATTTTCAAAATTCTTCCAGTCTCCCAGAGTACTTCTTGTTCCCCTTTCCAAGCACAGAGTCCTTTGTGTACAAATACACACTGATTGTCCAGTGCAACCAAACCTTTGCTTCATATCTGGGAAGACCTGCATCCAAACACAGGTCACATTCAAACAGTAACTGTTGTAACTATGTAAATGTTAAAGAAAAACAGGCCAAGAATTAGAAAACAATTAGTGGTCAATGGTAGGGCTTGTAGGTAGGAAAGAGAGCATAGACATGACATAGTCATAATCTCAAAGAATTATTTGGAAGAGTTGGAACTGAGTTCATGGCCATGTGTTCCAGATACTAGGGATTTGTTTGAGAGCAAACCAAGGATTACTCACATGCATTTTTTTTTCCTGAGGCTACACATCTTTAACAAGGAAAATAGCAGTCCTGTTCAGCAGGGCCACACCACTTTACACAGATTGTCTAGAGTGATTGACCAAGTGTAACTACAGTAATTCTGTTTCAATATAGGGTCAGTGTTTTATCCAGATTACTGAATGTGCTGCTCTGTAGACCCCAAGAAACAGCCAGTCAGGACATTTGTGGATCATCTAAAATTGGTTACATCACTCCACATCGCTCATCTCAAATACTGTTGAAACAGGAAAACTCTCACCCTTTGTCCTGTCCCTCCATTTCTGGCCTTTCAATGCATCAACTTCAAAGGTGCTCCGTGAACTCAATTATTACACAGGTCCCTCTTCAAGTTTGTGCCCCAGAAAAAGACAAGGAGACTGTAGAACACTTATTAACTGCTCTATTTTTCCTTCTCACTGTGCCCAGCCTAGAAGAAGATACAGGTCTGTCTTTCCAGCACTTGGCAGCAGAGGCAGGTTTAAGTGTTCTATGCAATTCTCCATTACATAGCATGAGGCAAGCCTGGGCTACAGGAAAAAACTGCTCTACACAGAAATCAATAATCAACAGCTCTTGATAGATGAGGAATGAAACAACTAATGACTTAGACACATTAGAGAACAGAAACAAATAGATAAGATCAGTAATGCTCTTTAAAATGTTAAATATAATACCAATAAGTGATATTTTAAAGTGATAAAAATAATGCAGTTTTTAAGATAAAAAACTTAACTATGCCAGGTGGTGGTGGCACACAACTTTAATCCCAGCACTCCGGAGATAGAGGCAGGCAGATCTCTGTATGTTTGAGTCCAGCCTGGGCTACAGAGTGAATTCCAGAAAAGGCTCTAAAGCTACACAAAGAAACCATGTCTCAAAAAAAATAAAAAGAAAACAAAAAATGAACCTTAGCTATATTGACTTTAAAAAAGAGTGGAATTTTCTCTAGTAGAGGGAATATCATTAATAAAATATAGGTTGATCTTATCATATGCACTTGTTGGCTGCTGTGACCTGTAACCTGACACACAGTTACAGTCAATGGCCTATTTCTCAAACTTCTGAACTGTCATAACTGTGTCAAGCAAGAAACACTGCTCTCCAAGGAAAATCAATAATCAACAGCTCTTGATAGAAAAGAATGAAACAATTAATGACATAGACACATTAGAGAACAGAGTGACTGAACTATCTGCATAGGAGAGTTACCTAATTGAAAATTCAATATCATTCGGTGCAAGTTTACCTTCCTAAATTGAACACCAACCAGTCTGGTCTGTCTTCATTCACAAGTCATCAATCAGTACATGCTGGGAAATTATAAAATTACTCTTCCTGCTACAATCAGGTTTGTTTTCATAATGGTGGCTCCAGTAGCTGATTGACTACCCTGTTTACCCCAGCAGTGTACACAATAAACTATTCCTTCTATTCTGGTCTAAAGGTAGAAACCATGCTCCACATGCAAATCTCTTTCCTTTTACTGCAATGAATATGCAACTGCATCACTCAAATGGATACTTTTGAAACCATGAGGTGATAATAACATTTAATATAAGATTTTTAATGTATAATATAGAGAACAGCAAAGTCATTGCCATAGAGTGCAACAGACTGGGACCAAGGCCACTTGTGTCAACATAAGAGAGTTTGTTTCAGAAACATTTCTCTAACAGGATTGAAATACAGCTCTTCTAGAATTAAAATGCATTCCAAGGGAGAAGTCACTCAACACACTTCAGAGATTAATGAAGAAAATTCTCTTTAATGTTAACATACATCCATCTCCTGCTAATGCTAAAAGAGGAGCCAGCTTAGGAGAGACTTTGCATTGCACATATGCTAATCATCCTTGTGACATTTAGGTTCAGGATTTAGGTTACACTTTCAGCAATTTAAATAGGAAAAGAAGAGTGCAAGTCATTCACTTAGACAGAGGAAAGACTTACACAGCAAATACATTTCCAAAATTTTCTTTTTTTTTTGTTTTTTTTTGAGACAGGGTTTCTCTGTGTAGCTTTGGAGTCTGTCCTGGAACTCACTCTGTAGCCCAGGATGGACTCAAACTCACCCATATTTGCCTGCATCTACCTCCCGAGTGCTGGGATTAAAGGCCTGCACAACCTCTGCCCGGCTCCAAAATTATTTAAGTACCCCACTAATGTGAAACATCAGGATCTTCTTCAGTGACAGGGATCTGAGGTGAAGGTCACAAAAGATGAGAAAGAGAGGAAAAGTATAAGGTAGAAAAGATAAATGCTGGGGTGGGGAGGCATTACACAAGCTATGTCTCATGTCACCTAAGCTTCTTAAGAAGAACAGCACCTTGCATACTACTTCCAGGGGTGAAATGAAAGGAAATGGGGAACTTCTAGGATGTCAGCAGAAACTATCATACAATGGGGCAGACTCAAAGAGGAGGCTATTCAAACAATGCTTCACAAGGGGAAACAGGGCATCTCAGGAACATTACTGACTGAGCCCACAGTGTTCTGTGGACTGATACCTATAGCCTCATGTGATGGAAAGAGTTGGTTTCTCAGGATCTGAAGTAACCGCACCACAAACACCCTGGTTCCAGACCATTGCTGCTTCTCCAAAGCATATGCCTGCTTTTCAGGAAAGAGCTCTGTTTTCTTATCAGTACACCAGGCCCTTAGGGAAAGCTTCCTAGCCCTAGGTCCAAGGGTTTTACTAGCTTGCACAAGAATTTTCCTAATCTATGCCTGAGGGCCTAAATGAAAGCCTTGCTTGATCAGGCACTTCCTTAACACATTAGTGTTTTACTTTTCTTTTATTCTTATTTCCTTTTTTTTCTTTTCTTTTTTCTTTCTTTTTTTTGGATTTTCAAGACAGATTTTTACTGTGTAGCTTTGGAGCCTCTCCTGGAACTTGCTATGCAGAACAGGCTGGCCTCAAACTCACAGAGATCAACCTGCCTCTATCTCCTGAGTGAGTGCAGGGAAAATAGGTGTGCACCACCACCGCCACCCGGCTAGTGTTTTACTTTTCAAATAATTTGACATATTTGTCATATTGTCCATCTGGCAGAACTATGCTTTTACCAAGAAGAAAACTGAAACTTTATGGCATACCAGGATATAAAGTTGGTTTTTACCCTGTAATGCCTCAATAAGGAGCTTGTTAGAGTCCCATTCTTTGATTCAGTGGCTTGTTTTAAATAATCAGTGGCTCATTTGTGATGGTTTGGAGCCAAACAAATGTGTATCCTACAGTCCTAATCTCTAACAGGCCTGATTACAATGCACTTACCTTTGAGGTTTTTTTTTTTTTTGAGGTAGTCCTCCCTCAACTAAATTCTATTTTGTGAGACTTACTATCTCCAAAAAGATTAGTGAATCCTTTATATCACCAATTATACTCTTCTACATCACACATTAATAGTGGAGTGTTACCTAACACATAAGATGCCTTTTACAACTTCCACAAAATTAACTATTAAAGAATCATACACATGAAAGTGAAATGCAAAGTGCTGAACCTCTAAAACGTACTGGAAGGTACTCTCCATTTTTGACAACCTGCTTTCCATGGGTGCACCAAAAGTATGTCTAAGTTTACTACAAAAACGTTTCTTTTGTTTGGTTGTTTTTGTGTTTTGAGACAGGGCTTCTCTGTGTCATTTTAAATGCCTGTCCTGGATCTCACTCTATAGACCAGGCTGGCCTTGAACTCAAAGCAATCAGCCTAACTCTCCCTCCCCTGTGCTGGGATTAAAGGTGAGGGCCACCCTCACTCAGCACAAAAATATTTCTACACACAGCTCCCTGTACCAAATTCTGTGAGCCGATTCAGCCCATAGAACAAAGTTATTCAGAGGCCTGCCCCTGGGTCCAGGGAGTTTCAAGTACCACGTGGGACTCCACAGCACTGGGATTGTGCAGGCAGGTTCCCACCCAGATCAAAGGAAGTCTCACCACACTGGACCCCACACCTCATTATCTGCTCCACCTCATCTGTGGACAGCAGCCCTTCACTCACCAAGTCATGGTTTCCCAGCTTGTCCATGCTCTCGGCTCAGCTCACTGCAGCAGAACTCACAGCACACCACACAAAACTGCTGGAACCAGCTCTTCTTCAAAGCCAAGTCTGAAGCCAGTGTCCGGAAGGACCCTGCACGGCTTCTGACTGGCAGGTCACATGGAGTGCCTGATTGGCTAGTGAGACCTGAGTGACAAGTGTACCTCCCACAGGGTTAGAGTGTGCTTAAAGACACAGTACAATGGTTCCTGACCCTGCCATCCACCCTAGACAAAGACTTTTTCTAAACAGCAGAGATGTGCATATTGATAGCACTTGCCCATGGCTCCAGTAGCTGACTATGCTTTCTCCCTCTACTCCATAGGCACTTCCTCTTCTTCCTCCAGGACACAATGTGGCTAGCTACCTTGTACAGACCACTAAACTATATGGGTGGAGTGATTCCTTGTCACACAGGTAAAAGGGATCCCGGAATATTAACAACTAAAGAGAGATTTAAAGACACACAAGGAGAGTGTTTATTGTGTGAGTTAATACTGACATCAGGTGAACCGAAGGTACTTTTTACCTGGTTGTCATAGGGACTTCAGACAACCAGCACAGAAAAGCAGGAACTTCATCACAACCAAGAAAATAGGTCTATCGCTTTAGGAATTCTATTACAGAAATTCAGAGCAAACTGTTAGCAAATGAATAATAATACAGAAAAGACTTCATGGATAGTTTAATATTAAGATAATAACTAAGCTATGAAAAAATGTGTTTAAGAACACTATTGTTAGTCAGCACATCTTCCTCAGTGGGCAAGTGAAGGAAAAAAACAACTGCATTATTCAAGGTTCTCTACCTGAAAAGGACTGGTAGAATGAATCTCTCTACATAGGAAGAAAATGGATTTATTAGAATGTCTCACAAACTGTGGTTTAGATAGTCAATCAATGGCTCCTACCTTTGGAACTTTGAAGAATTCAGTAGTTGTTCAGTTCATGAGGCTGTATATCTCAGCTGTTCTTTAGTATACACCACAATTCTAAGGAATTAGGCTCTAATGCTGGTAAAAGAATGAACTTGGAGCTGGGCAGTGGTGTCTCACGCCTTTAATCCCAGTACTTGGGAGGCAGAGGCAGGCAAATCTGTGAGTTCAAGGCCAGCCTGGGCTACAGAGAAAGTTCTAAGAAAAGCTCAAAGTTACACAGAGAAACCCTGTCTCAAAAAACCAAAGAAAAGAAGAAGAAGAAGAAGAAGAAGAAGAAGAAGAAGAAGAAGAAGAAGAAGAAGAAGAAGAAGAAAGGAAGGAAGGAAGGAAGAAAAAAAGACAGGAAGGAAGGAAGAAAAAGAATGAACTTGGTAGCCAGAGCTAGGGCAAGCAGGAGCTTACTCCTTCTGTGTTCTTTATGTATGTAGGCTACCACCAGAAGGTATGATCAAGATTAAAGTTGGAGCTTATACTTTGTTTGATTTTTTTTTTGGTGTTTCTCAGACTGGATTTATCTGTTTAGCCTTGGAATTCATTCTGTAGACCACGCTGGCCTCAACCTCAGAAATCCTCAGAAGATTCTGCCTCCTCAGTGCTGTGCTTAAATGTGTGCACAGACACCAAGCAGCTGAAGATGGATATCACCTCAAATGATCTAGAATAAAGATGGGACTTTAATTTCAAAACCTTTCAAAACTCCCTCACAGGTGTACCCAACTCTTCTGGTTTTAGTTAATTACAGAGGTATTCTGTTTGACTACCAAGAATAGCCATCACAATATCCAAAATGGAAGAAAGGAGAAAAATTTCTTACCTGCAGGAGGATGGTAGAGTATGGAATACTTTTACAATAGTTTATGTAAACAAAGGAAGCATGTAGATTTTACATAGGGAATCTGGACATGGTTGTGTAGAGTTCTCCATATTCTTAAGCAGGCTAGTTGAACAAATCCACTTTTGAACACAATCACAATAAAGAAGTAGAGACAGTTAGGGGAATTCTTACATAAAAATCATGCGGAGCCATATATAAGTTATAAAATGATAGAAACAACTGCCTCTGGGATATTCATATTGTATCCCAAAGTCTTAGCTGAAATTCTAGTAAATGATACAGTGAATGAAGATTGCTCTTGGGGATATGAGACCTGTCAATCTTAATGTTCAGTCTAAAAGATAAGTATACCAATACCATAATTTTCACAAAGAGAGAGAACAGAAATCATTATTAAAAAATCACTTAATAGCATTGTTTACTCTGCTGTCAGATGAATGGTTATGATGAGCTTTATTAACCTCAGAATAAAGCCGCTTTTGCCTCTGAGCAGGCTGGCTTGGCAGGAGGTCACAGCTGCTTCCATGCAAGACAATAAGGAGTTCATTTCAATTATCCCTGGCTACTGTCTGCCTGAGGGCTGTGACCTCATTATAAAGAACTCCATTCTTCACTTTTTCAAACTTTTTTTTTTTTTGGTTTTTTGAGACAGGGTTTCTATGTGTAGCTTTGCGCCTCTCCTGGAACTCACTTGGTAGCCCAGGCTGGCCTCGAACTCACAGAGATCCGCCTGGCTCTGCCTCCCGAGTGCTGGGATTAAAGGCGTGCGCCACCACCGCCCGGCTCACTTTTTCTAACTTTAAAGAAATATTTCTATGATGTTTTGTCTGTTCACTCTGTTCTGGCCTACAGAGGCCAGAAGAAGGTAGGAGGTGCCTGGAACCGGAGTTACAACAAATGATTTCCTACCTTGTGAGTTCTATAAGTGGAGCCTGGGTCTTCTGTCACAAAAGTCAGTGCATTTATTGCTGAGCCATCTATCTAGCCCCTTTTTACTTAAAATGTTTCACATAAATTGTTAATTAAAAGATATTACTTATCTTCACTTGAACGCATTGGCACAGGAGATCACTTCCTAAAAAAAAAAAAAAAACACCTGCAGCATAGACACTGAGCTCAACAATTAATAAATGGGACTTCTTGAAACTGAGAAGCTTTTTTTGGGCAAAAGACATGGTCAATAAGACAAAAAGAAAGCCTACATAATGGGAAAAGACCTTCACCAACCCCACATCAGACAGAGGACTGATCTACAAAGTTTATAAAGATCTCAAGAAACTAGACATTAAAATACTGAACAATCCAACTAAAAAAATGAGCTAAAGAACTAAACAGAAAATTCTCAAAAGAAGGATCACAAATGGCTGAAAGACATTTAAAGAAATGCTCAACATCTTTAATCAACAGGGAAATGCAAGGAGAGGATGTGGAGCAAAGAGAACACTCCTCCACTGTTGGTGGGAATGCAAACTTGTACAACCACTGTGGAAATCAGTATGGTGGTTTCTTAGAAAATCAGGAATCCATCTACCTCAAGACACAGCCATACCACTCGGGCATATACGCACGGAATGCTCAATCAAACCATAAAGATACATGCTCAACTATGTTCATAGCAGCACTACTTGTAATAGACAGAACCTGGAAACAACCTAGATGCCCCTCAACTGAAGGGTTTAGAAAACGTGGTACATATACACAATGGAGTACTACTCAGCAGAGAAAAACAATGACAGCATGAAGTTGCAGGCAAATGAATGGAACTAGAAAATATCATCCTGAGTGAGATAAGCCAAACCCAGAAGGACAAATATGATATGTACTCACTCATAAGTGGATTCTAGATAGAAAGCCAAGAACAATTATACTGCAACCCACAGAACCAGGGAGGCTACCTAGCGGGGGGACCCTAGGATGACTGTGGCTTATAATAAGTTTTGGTTTTGCTCATTTCTGGCCAAGCCTCAATGAAACATTTCACTATTTGGATAAGAATACATACTATATCAAGCTGATAATAGAAAGATTACTTCTCTTTTCTTTTTTATTTATTTCATTCTTTTTTTTTTCAAGACAGAGTTTCTCTGTGTTAACAGTCCTGGCTGTCCTGGAACTTGCTTTGTAGCCCAGGCTGGCCTCAAACTCACAAAGATGCACCTGCCTCTGCTTCCCAAGTGCTGGAATTAAAGGCGTGTGCTACCACTGCCTGGCCTATTTTATTTCTTTATTCACTAATTTTCCAAATACCTTCTAAACTCTTCCTTGTTAAGTGTGGGTGAATCAGTTTGCTGAAATATATTAATACAACCTGCTGCATCCATTGTTGTTGATTGTACATATATCCAGGGCTGAACTATCTCCTTGGAGTTCCAACCATCAGAGCTGTGCTAAACAGCTCCAGGTGTCTAGGACACCTTCAGGGCAGACATATTGTTCTGAGCAGCTTGAAGTGTCCAGGATACCTTGCCCTTCAGGGCTGAAATGTCTCCTTTTAGTTCCAGCTGTCAGAGTTATCCTAAGCAGCTCAAGGTGTTTTCTGACTCTTAAGTAGTCAGCACACCTTTCCTCACTCATGTTTTGGTTAAAAAATCTGGGACCAAACCCAGAGTCGTTGCAACCAATTTACTTACAAATACATTTTAATGATGCTAATTTTAAAATACTCAATAGAGAATATGAAAATCATTAAATACTTCATGTATGTATCCAAAGAAACATTTTCACGTATCTGGAAGAGATGTAATAATTTAATGGAGTCAGTAATCAACTGTATATTTCACAATAAAATTAATGTGCTATGAATATGTATACATTATTTAAAGTTCCATGAATCTTCATGTCCTTGTCTGTTATGCATTTGGCACTTCATCCCAAAGTATTGTCTTCTATGGGGATTATCCAGAGATGTCAGATAATGTAATAGCAGTGAGATTTATTTTGTGGGGTCTACTTTCATCCAACTTCATATGGTGATCAACATAACATTACAGACTTGCACAGGAAAGATATTTCCACCACAGTTGTCTCATTGATTCTCAGATAAGATTAGTTGTAATATTAAATCAATAAAATAGCATCTTTTCAGATTGTAAACATATTTCCATTGAAAGATAAAACAAAGTAGGAAAAATTGAATGATAAGTCCTATTTGAAAATTAAAATGATATATTAGAATGTCTTTTGTTTTGCTTTTTATTGCATGTGGGATTATTTAGTTTATCATGAGGACCAAACATATGTTAATAGCACTTACTGAGACCCACAAGTGAATATGAGAGAATAGCTTGAATGTCAGTAATTATTCATTGATACTTATGAATTCATAATCTCTGTTGGGATTAGGTTTGCACGCCTGTAATCCTAGCTTTTGGGAGATGGTAGCATGCCACTTTCTCTTAGTTTGAGGTCAGCTTGGTCCATATAGTGAGTTCCAGGACACCCAGGGATATGTAGAGATACCCTATCTCCAAAAACTTCCAAAAATGAATAGAGATATCAAATTATGGAAGTTATCCTAAAATAATTGGACTGGACTCTGACTTGTTTCAACCAAAAGTTTTGATATCTTTACTCATGTTAAGGGAACTTTGTTAACAAGGAAAATATGACACTACGTGGAGAGTCCTTTTACAGAAGTATAGAAAGCCATTGAATCCTTTGAAAACCATCTGGGGACTTTCATCTCATTTAAATGAGAAAAGACAAAAGGAGCAATGGGGCATTTTCATCTTTGGTATTTTAATGATATATTTGGAATCTGGAGAGTTAGCTCAATATTACTGTTCTTATGTACCCCAGTTTGGATCATAGCATCTACCTCAAATGGCTCAGAACTACCCGTATATGCAGATCAAAGAGATGTGATGCATTCTTCTGGCCTCCTAGAGCACCAGATATGCAAAAGGTGAAAAGACAGATATTTATGTGTGTCCATATTTTAAAAAATGTTTTCTTTATGTGTATATTATTTTCAAAAAGGATTACATTTAATTTAGGCATATAAGTTTAGCCAGTGTATATATCAGTTGTGTGCCAGGTACCAGTAGAGGTCACAAGAGTGTCTGTTTCTCAGTGCCTGTAGTTACAGAAAGTTGTGAGCTGTCTCTTAGTGTTTGTGAATCAAAGTCAGGCCCCTGTGGATGAGCAGTCAGTACTCATAAGTGTTGAGCACACTATTTAGCCACATGAACATTTCATTAAAGCAGTAAAACGTTAATGGATAATCCTGAATTCATCTTTACTTCAGCCCTGATGATCCAGAAGAGATACAAGCTGATAGCATCATTAACTCATTTAGATTGCATACTTCAATAAGTTTCCATGCCTAAATATCCATAAAATGAGAGAAGAGTACAAAATGATCAGGAGTGGAATTTACAATCCAAGTCTTGAAAGTAACTGACAGCTTGATCAAAGCCACAAGACTGAGTTTATCACCAGGGTCTTAAATGAGCAGCAATGCAAGCAGACAAGAATATATGTCATGTGTACTCTTGCTGGAATTTATACCTCCTATACAGAGACAAAAAGAACTTGCAGGTATAAAAACTGATCTGTCTGAAGGAGATCATACGCTGCTTCCCTGATTGCCAAAAAGACCCTTCAGCTAGGAAACTTTTTTTTTGTTGTGACTTCAGATGACATCCAGGTTGTCAGGAGATCCTGAGACTTAAACAGAAGTCACTCCAAGAGTTGGACACTCAGACATTTACAAAGAGCTATAAAGTATGGAGGTATTGTTAGGCAGGGAATTTTGGGTGTAAAAACCAAAATATCAAATGCTCAGAGAACAATGCTTGGTGTGTACCTGAGGACAAGCTGATTTAAACTGTGCCCTGTTTATCCAATCACCTGTGATGGGTTAGCCATATCCAGTTCTTCTACTTTTTTCCCTTTTTTTGGCAACTACCTGTACCTATCAAAGACAATAACCTGCTCTCCCCACTTTGAATCTCTCCTCAGACCTTAAAGTGCTTCATTATCCTCCCTGATATCTCTGTAAACTGCCTGCATGGCAGAAATAAGCATGTTCTATAGTCAGTTATATCACTTTTTTTTGACTAACAACTAGTGAGACAGTGGACCCCATGAACTTTGAATTTCTTTGGGAATCCCATTGTGGGAAAAGACTGAGTCTTCAGGATGAAAATGTTTCTCGAAACATTTACTACTTATCTGACCACATGGCTAGAGAGACAGGACCTGAAGATGGGGGAAGGTTTTAGAGATGGGAAAATTCATTATATGACTTCATTAGATTACTCAGTTTTGTTTATCTTTTGCCATCTAAACCTTTTAAGAACTCAAGAATGGATTGGGTACCTTATATATCTATAACCAAATTAGTATAACTGAATAAATATCATGTTTTCATTGTAATGTGCTTTTTTTCTTTTTGATTCTTTTCTTCTTTCTTTCTTTCTCCTTTTTGTTTTAAAGTATATTAGTAAATATCCTTGTGTGTCTCACTGTATAGACTAAACTGTCCTAGGACACCAGAGAGATCTGCCCAACTTGCTTCCAGAGTGAATGTATTATAAGTGGGCACATCACAAGTGGATAACTTGGTTTACATCATTTTACTCAGATGAATGTCTGAGCCTGGTGTCAAGGGTACAAGCTCTGGCCCTTACTACAGTAACAGAAGATGTCTCCCATAAGATTGATCCCTCCTGTTTTCAAGTCTACTATCTTCCAACTATGACCACTATTGTCTTACTTTATCATTGATTCTGTTATAACTCATCAAGGGAGTAGGAGTGGGTTCTGTCTATATTCTCCAGATGATAAAACCCAGGTTCAAATAAATATTTGATTTTGTATATGGTTATGTGTTTCTGCTCGTCTCATGTATCCTGTTATTCTAATGCCTCACTAAATAAAGTTGAAGCCTCCAAGGTCAGATATAATGGCTCAGACCAGTAATCATGGTATTTAGAATTTGAGGCAGAAATTTCAGGATTTCAAATCATCCAAGGTGAACATGGTCACTTGAGTATGATGTGAAGCCCATGGAACCAAGGGAACTGTGACTGGTTCAAGGCTGTGTCCTTAGTCTTCTCTGCAGTTCTAGAGCTACAAAACCATAGCTACAGCAAGTGTCTGCTGAAGTATTGATAACCCAGGTTTTCTATTCTTGGTAATGTTTCCTGACCACTGCAGCCTAGATCACTTTGGGGATAGATTCCTGATGCTCATTAAAAGTAGAATACTCCTGTAGGTGACAGAATTAGCCTTGGGTAAGGATAAACTCCCTAACTGCTTATCTAATGCTGTGTGTTCAGTACTGTAACCATATACACACAATGAACAGAAATGGACTCATTAGGTTTTATTCATATATTTGTCCATACTTAATTTCTGAATGCTTAACAAGGAAGAAACTGGGGAAGAATTTGAGAAAAAGAATGGAGAGAGGACAAAAAAGGGGAAAGAAATACAATACATTTTAGTTAAAATGTATGAAAATAAATTTTAAATAAAAAAGCAGCAAGAGAGATGGCTTAGAAATTAAGAGCATTGGGTACTTTTACAGAGGACAGAGGTTCCATTCCCAGAATCCAACTGGTAGCTAACTTTTTTAACACCAGGTTCACAGGGTCTGATGCCCTCTTTTGGCCATTGCAGGTACTGCACACAGACATATGAAGGCAAACAGCCATATTCATAAAATGAAAATAAAGCTTAAAAACAAAGAATTCTGGCTGGGTGTTGGAGGTGCACACCTTTAATCCCAGCACTTGGGAGCCAGAGGCAGGCAGATCTCTGTGAGTTCGAGGTCTTCATGGGCTCCAGGAAATGCAGAAAGCTACAGAGAGAAACCCTGTCTTGAAAAAGCAATTTATATATATATATATATATATATATATATATATATATATATATATATATATATATATATATATATATGTAATTCTCTACAATGATGTCACAGTCCTGAGACAGACAGCAGGCAAGGCTAGTTAAAATGAACTCCTTCCCATCTTACATGGAAACAACTGTGTGCTTCCTCTGAGGCAGCATGCTTAGAGCAAAGTGCAGCCTTATTCTGTGTTTTGCATAGCTCAGTAGGACAGTTCATCTAAAAACATCATTCACCATACTGATATTTGACTTTCCTTGGTGTTTTTTGTATTTGTGTTCTCTGCCTTTTTTTATGTGTGAGAATTAGAGACAATGACACATCTTTTTTTTTTTTTTGGTTTTTTTGAGACAGTGTTTCTCTGTGTAGCTTTGTGCCTTTCCTTGAACTCACTTGGTAGCCCAGGCTGGCCTCGAACTCACAGAGATCTGCCTCCCAAGTGCTGGGACTAAAGGCGTGCACCACCACCGCCTGGCGACACATCTTTTTAATGTATTGATACATATTTAATTGTAGATTATAATTTGATCTAAAACACAGATATTTCTCAGTATATCTTCATCTGCCTAATAGCTACACTTGCCATCTTTAGATTGTTCAAAGTATGGTATGTGGTCTGGTCCTAAGAGAGATATAAAGATGATATTACATATAATGCAAAATCTGTTCTATTCTGGCTCCTCTTGTAGCATTAGCCAGAGATGGATGCACACTGCTACTAAATAGAGTTTTTTTGGTTAATAATTCAAGTACATGGAGTGATTTGTTTCTTGGAAGACATTAATTGTAAAACAGCTGTACACCCAGTCATTAAGAAAATGTTTCTGAGACAAGCTCTCCTTATGTTAATTATGGTGATCTTGATCCCAGTCTGTTGCTTCTCAGGGAAATGACCTTGCTGTCCTCTTGATTAAATAAACTAAGTTCTTAAAAAGCTCTACCACCAGTGAGTTTTAGAATTACCCATTTGAGTCATGTAGTCCACTGTCTATTGCAGTAACTGGTAAAAGATTTACATGTGAAGCTTGGTTTCTGCCTTCAGAACAGAATAGGAAGAATAATTTATGTGTTCACTGCAGGGGGAAAGAAGATAGGCAATTAACTGCTGGAGTTAACATTGTGAAATAGGACCAGATTGTGGCATGGCTACTGATTTGTAATTTCTCATCATGTGTTATTTCATATCATGTTAGTGAAGGCAGGCCAGATGAGTGGGCATACAATTTGGAAAGGTTCTTTTGAGCCAATGAGTACTGAATTTCTAACTATTGGGCTTGCTTTTGCAGATATATTTAATTCTGTTTTGTACTTTTAGGTCAGCTCAAAGAGTTGAGACACAGGTCATTGATTGCAGATGTGTGTGTCAGGTGACTAAGCTCAGCAGCTAACATAAAACAAAGTGCAAAGTCAAACAGTTGGTTTTAATGCCAGTCCTGTACCAGGGAATGGCCTGCTCCTAATCAAAGTCAGGTTAGCTACGTGTTTTTCAATTATATTTATATTTTTAAATGTCAATTATTATTTTCACTTTTTAAACTTGATTTTCTTTAATTGTATCACTCCTCTAATCTGTTTGTTTTATTCTATGTATTTCCCACTCAATAAGGATTTCCATGAATTTTTCTCAGGTATTGGTTATTTTTAGTTTTCTATTTAGAGCACTTTCTTCTCTCACTCAGGCTTTCCTCACACAATGTAATGGAGAATTGCTTTGATTGTTTAATCCTGACTGTGCTGTTGAGGGCTGGGAAGACAGTCCTGCCACTCCTTCTATTTTGGGTCATGGCTGGTCAGTGAAAAAGAAAAACAGACCAGTGAATGAGTATCCTCAAAAGTATCTGGCATTTTTTGGGAACTTACAAGTGAAGAGAGACCTGTTCAATAATTGAGTTCACAGGCCAACTTTAATCAGGTTTAGACACAGTAAATAAAAAGATGAGCAAACAAGTTGATGAAACCTTTTCTGCTGTGTGTCAGGGACCAAACATGGACCATGGAAAAGTACTAGCTAGGCCAGAGAACAAGCCCCTGCCCCCCAAACATAAAGAACAGGTCAGGCAGGTTAGGTAGCATAGCAACAGGACAATGGGCCCTGACCAGTGACCTTATCACCTAGCAGCCTCACAACTTGCACTAGTCCTTCACCTGCACACCCCCCTCCACCTGCACGTAAGGCACGTTGTGCACCCCTTCCCTCCTTCCTGCCCCCTCTCATGCTATATAAGCCTTGCTGAGGAAAATAAAATTTGCAGCTTGATCAGAACACACATCCCTTTCATTCTCTCCCACAGGTGGGTCACCCCCATTGACATCCCACTGGCTGGGGCATAAATCTATACATTTTTGATTTTTTTTAAGACTGAAATGTCTTCATTTATGTCTCTGTGGTCTCTTACATCATTCAGGTTTTTTAGGTTCTCCTCATTAATTTCATTGGGCTGTTTCTTTGTGTCTAATTTAACCACTTTGACTACTTTAATGTTTATGATAGTTCTTCCATCTTCTGTATCATGGTAATTATTGATTGAAGAATATGTTGAAGATACTGATAGAATTCAGGGGGTAAAATGCTGACTTTATTTTTTATATTCTATGTGTGATTTTCTATGGTTGTGTTGAAACACCATTGACAGGGAAATGTGTAAAAGAAAGAGTTTCATTGATCTTACAATTCCATGAGAATAAGACTCCACCATGCTACAGAATGAAGTCAGGAGGCAGCAGACTTAACAGAAAGAACAGATAACATTCAAATATCAAATTTCAAGCAGGCACCAGAAAGGCAACTAAAGATAGTGTGTAGTTCTTACACTTGAAGGTCCTAACACAGTTCTACTTTTCATTACTTAAGTCCCTATTTTGAGTAAAATAATGTGGCTACTTGAAAACAAAGTTGCCTTGTATCTGACCTTTAGGAATATACTTCGAAGTTGCATACATAATGATCATATTCTTGTAATCAAAATTGGTCTTGTTAACTATTTTGTCATTTCTATGTGATTTAGAAAAGAAGATTAAACAGACAACAATAAATGCAGGGAAGCTTATATGTGAAAGCTATATATAGCATGTGTGGAAGGGTTTTTCAGGCATAGGGGCTGGGCAGTTTACAAAATGTGCATTCAATTGTAAGGGTGAATGTAGGAATATTCTGGATAGAGACTTTCAGTCTAGACATGGGCACATAGGGTGGAATATAGACTAGAAACTGGGATTGGTGAGGAAATATGAAGCAGGAGATACTGTGGATTCTCCAGTCTGAGGACAAGAATAAAATTTAGGTTACTAGACAGGGATCAAAAGTGCTGGTGATTTGCATAAAGTAGAACTGCAAAGTAGTCTGTGCTCCCTTGCTAGGGATAGAAGAAAGCCTGGGCAATTCATTGTATTTGTATGAGTTAGCAGGACAGGTTGCAGCTTCTATCTTCATTGTGTGTGCAGGAAATGACCCAGAGTTGGGTGATCATAAGTTACTATAAAAATCAAGAGTTTGTTTATGTTCATTTATTCCAGCTCTGTCATATCACCAAACCCAGGAGGTTTTCCAAAAGAAGTACAAACAAGATTCTTTACATGGAGAAAGAACAGGCATATTTGAGACGAGTGATCTTGATGTGCTACATACATGGAAGTTCTGGGAATATCATGATGACAACAAAGAATATGAATTATGTTATGATGAGAGTGATGTTCAGGAAAAAGATACCAGAGGCATTACTTATGATCAGGAACCTCTAGTGTCCCTGAAGAGAGTACACTCTGTGTCAGTTACAAGTTCAGAACCAAATGATTATATGGAAAAATATTCACACCAAGCAAGGAGACCTGGTTATAATCTAAATGGATATGTGGAAACTTCACAAAGCGACCCACAGTGTAATACTTCAAATCCTTTGCAACATTTTTCAAATGCTGTGGGATTAAATGATATTCCAATAGTCCCTGAAGAAAGGAGTGCTTTAAGCACAGAAAAATATTTAAATTGTCAGCAGTATGCTATTTCCTCTACTCAAACTTCAGTAGAATTTCCTGAACAATTACTTCCACTATATGACAATTTCCACACTTTAGACCAACATAAATATTTTAAGAATGAAATGTGGCTTAAAACGTATCATGGGGCCGGGCGGTGGTGGCGCACGCCTTTAATCCCAGCACTCGGGAGGCAGAGCCAGGCGGATCTCTGTGAGTTCGAGGCCAGCCTGGGCTACAGAGTGAGTTCCAGGAAAGGCGCAAAGCTACACAGAGAAACCCTGTCTCGAAAAAAAAAAAAAAAAAAAAAAAAAACGTATCATGGGAAAAGTACTTATGAAAATTCCTACATTTTTAGTGATGATAATAATGACCTTACTAAGTTTTCTTCACTAAATATTGCCAGAATAGTCAGTTTGGAATACTTTTTAATGACAGGGACTCATGGACTTACTCTACTGAGGATGTAATTCCTAGTAATTCTCACCTGAATACTTGTTCAACAGTTAATCATTCTGAAAACCATAAACATCAGAAGGTTTTTGATAAGTACTCAAATACTTCTTTGTGCCAACGTGTCTGTAATCAAGAGAATCATTGGCAAGCAATCAACATGACCAAATTCTTAATGAACTCACACAATGTATTCAGTATAATGGGACTAGGACTCAAGAAATCCATGAGAGACACAGAGGTGATGAACACAAGAAGGTCATAATTGAATCCTCAAATTTAGGGATGAATAATATAAAGCATAAAGGAACAAAATTTTGCCAGGTGAAAGACTGTGATAAATTCTATAATTTAAATTCAAATGTCATTCAAAATGATTCAAGTCACACTGAAGAAGAGAAACCATACAAAAGACATGATAGTGGAAAGTCATATACTAATCTTTCATACCACCATATTCATCATAGAATCCATATGGGCGAAAACCCTTATAAATATGAAGAATGTGGAAAGTCTTTTAGGAAAATATCATCACTTCATGTTCACCACAGAATCCATACTGGAAATAAATCTTATAAATATGATGAATATAGAAAGTGTTTTACTAAGGGCTCATCTCTTCATGTTGATCACAGAATCTATACTGGAGAGAAACCTTATAAATATGATAAATATGGAAAGTGCTTTAGGCATGGCTCATCTCTTCATGTTCATCACAAAATCCATACTGGAGAAAAACCACAGAATTGTTAAAAATGCATCCAGTCCTTCACCCATTGCTCTTCTATTAATGATCATCACAGAATTCATATGTGAGCCAAGCATTATAAATGTAAAGAATGTGGAATTTCCTTTATCAAATCATCAGTAATTCTTTATGTTCCCTGACCCCACACTAGAGAGACAATTTACAAGTATGAGGAATGTGGAAAATGCTTCTCATGAGCTCTCAACTTAGAAGACATCAGAAAAGTCATAAGAAAGAATCTTGAAGAAATTGTCTAATAATTATCAACTTTATTTCAGCATCATAAATGTGTGCAATGAAATTTCCTTCTAAATATGTAGAATATGTTAAATATTTGGTCAATATTCACTCCCTACTGAACATCACAAACATCACTTTAGGAAGCCCTACACTTGATGTGAATTTTGAAGTGTTTATTCAGAAGTAGACCTTATAATTACTAAAGCTTATTGAAAATATTGCTATGCATATCATTTTATTAAAACATTGACTCACTAATTACAAGGAGTTCTTGTTTGAAAATACTAAAGCAATGGCAATGTGAAACAAAAGAATTCTAGCTAATAGATAATTATTGACTGCAATATAAAGTCCAAATATCCACATAATTATTTTATGCAATTTGTTGAAGATAATATTGTCTTTTGTGTGGTATTATTATATTCTAAATCACTGTTGTATTTCCAGTATTTTAGCTTTTGAAGAGTGTATATTTTAACCTCATATTGATTCCCTGTTTTTAAGAGTACTAATAAATATATTTATATTTTTTTGTTTATTTTTATTTGCCTTGACAAGCTGAATCTTCATGTAATATGAGGGTGGCATTATGAAGATTAACTGTTCCAGAAATGACAGTGCTAATAAACACATATCATTAAAATTAAAACCAAGTTCTATAGAAAAGTATAACAGTGGAAATAAATATATGCAAAGAACAATATTATAAATTCTGAAGGAAGGAGATAACAAGATTATTTTAAGTAAATTATGTTTCTATTTTCACAGTGAGATAAGATGTTGCTTGATCTCCCTGTTTTCTACAATCTCTCCTCCCTTTATTCCTGCTCATATGAACTCACAGAGTCTTAACCTACAACCAGTGAGTCTTCATGGGCCCATACTTGGCCCTCTACACGTATGTAATATTTTGTAGTTTGTCTATTCTTGCAACAGCTAACAATGGGAGCAGTGGCTGTCCTTAATGTGTTGGTTGGCTCTTTGGAGTCTTTTCCTCTTATTGGATTGCCTTGCCTAGTGTAATTACATGGAGAAGTTGTTAGTCTTACAGCAACTTGATATGTCATGGTTTGTATATACATTGGAGGCTGGCCCCTTTTTTCACAGAGACACATGAGGATAGGACTGGGATGTAGAGGCAAATTGAGGAGAGAATTGGAGGGAAGGAGGGAGGGGCAACTGTGTTCAGGATATAAAATAATAAATTATTTAATTTCCAGAAGAATAAAGAATACAAACACACAGACAAAAATAAAGATAAGATGTTGTTTGTATATTGACTACTGATGAGTCTCAGTGGAGGATACCAATTATCAACGTTCCTAATGCTGTGACATTTGAATACAGTTCTTCATTTTTGGGTGACCCTAAACTATGAAAGTATTTTCATTGCTATTTCATAAGTATAATTTGGTTTCTGTTATGAATTGTAATGTAAATATCTGACATTTTTGTTGGTCTGTGGTGACCCCTGGTAAAAGGTCATTGTAACTCCCAAGGTTTTATGACCCACAGCTTGAAAAATGTTGCTGTATGTTTTCCATATACTGATTATGTAGAGAGATATACATAAAAGCAACAATAAAAAAAGATGGAACTTATTCTTCAAGTACTTCAAGTGAATTTCAAGCTAGACACCAGATAACCTAGTATCTTTGAACACATCTCCAAAATTGGTAAAATGACTCCTCAAATAATCTACATAAATGCTTTTGCAACAGCTAAAATGAGTGTTCTATTCAAGTAAATGTAAATGCTAAATCCCCGTGGCAGCTGAATTTTATTTCATAAATTAAATTGTTTTGAGTTTCATAATATAAAGAAAAAATATCTATATGTCATAGAAAAATCATCCACACATTTAAACTTTGACAAGTTTTTCATTTCATAGTGAAAGTAAAGCAAATGTCCAGTGTGATCCAATATAACTGTGAGACACAGGATCTTTTCATACAGAACTTAAGTATGAACTATATCACACATCCTCATGCACAATGATTTTGTTGAAGATTATTGTCTCTCTTTAATCATTTAACAGAAGGATGTAGACTATAATTTGAATGAATACTTAAACTTGATATTTCCTTAATATCATAAAACTTCACTGAATATTTCCTTACTCTTATTCCCTATTTCATATTGTAGAGTACACCATGCTGATTTTAGCAATGAGTCAATGTCATATTGGAGCTTCAAGGATTCTCAAAAGAAGAAATTTTGTATTCATTACTAAAAATCAAACCACAAAAACACCAAAATTTGGAGGTATATTCATAACTGAGACTTCATTTATTCTGTAAGGAAAGTTCTATTTCTTAAATAAGACGTACATCTTGTGTGCTCTTTTCTTTGCCTTTTCCCCCTTACTTTGAGGCATAGGTTTGATTGTTGTCAATATGTAAGTGAATTCTTGTACTATAAATAAGACTTCCACAAATGAAAATGTTAACAGGTAAAAGAATCACTGACTTGTGTTACACAGGAAGATGATTCCAACAGAAAACCTCAGAAAATTAAGTGCAAGTGGTGTGTTCATGTTCACACATAGATAAGTGTGCATATACTTATACTATCATATGAAATCACATAAATTCATAAACAATGAGGAAAATTATTTCAAATGAAGAAAAGTTTATTTGAGTCCTTGCCTGTGGTATTTTATTCCTAGGCTACTTGACTCAATTTCTGTTGTTATGTCTTGGTACAGAATTTAATAATTTATGGAGCACATGGACAAAAGATAACTCCCCTGATGGAAGCACTGAGATCGGTGTCATCTGCATGGATAAAGTCTTTGATTAGGCCATGAAGTTATGATCTCATTGTCAGGCCCCTCCTTTTCACAATCACACTCAATTGTCATGGAAAAACAGAAAAGGGATCTGGACCATCACTTCTCTCAGGTTATTCTACTAGTGTATGTGGCTTCTGTTTTATTAATGTTGTGTATGCACATGTTTGTGCTATATGTGTGTGTGCTTCTGTGTATAGCTCCTTACCACAGTGTGAAGGGAATTAGCTCTGTCCTCAGAAAACATTGATTCTGTATAACAAATGACTTTGTCACATGTAAAGGAGAAGTTCTATTATGGAACAAGTTTTATCAATCATACAGTGTCTTCTCTTAATTGTGTCAAATAATTGGAATAGTTGAATACTAAGGTGCAAGTAATTGGTAGGTCTCTTTGCTGAAGTACAAGATTGAATAATGTAAGATTCTCCTCACTGCATACCTGCTTGATCATGTGTCTGATTTTAATCATGTGCAAATTTGTTTGTGTAGGTATGGAGGCATATTGTTCCTTTTTATTAAAATTTCAGGTAGAGTCCATAGTACTTCCCATTTCCAATGTACCACAAATTAGTTCAAATGACTTTTTTCCTTTCCTCAGAATTGTAATATTTGAAACCATCAATAAAGAGAAACTTAAAGAAAAATGAAGGAAGGATTTATGAGGAATAGCATATTTCTGTCTTCGAAATGACTTCTAATTACAGTTTGACCATGGTGTAGATCCCAGCTTATTAGGAGAAAAGAGGCAGCATTTAACTCAAGCCTCATGGAGCATATGTTTGTCATGCTCTCAGAGTGTTTCCCTGACTTACGTCCATAAATGGAAATGTGTCTGTTTCAGGACAACACAGCCACTCAAACTGTGCCAGACATATATTCTCCTTTATCTTAAATTAAAAAATCTTTGGTATAGAACCTCATGGTAAAAGCATGGTTAAAGAAGGTATCTTTTCACTGCCAGGCAGATTCTGCACCTAATCTCAGTGAGTCTCATGTTCCTTCTGCAGTTGTGGAATTGATACAGTAGAGTCAGAGACTAAATGATACTATGCATAAAATAACCATGCAATTCAGATACCAGATACTCCTGCAGGAAGCTATTAGTTCACATGCAGTTACCAAATAAATATCTGGGAAAATACAGGCAAATTACATAGTTGTAATTTCTTATGCCCACTGTGAGTAAAGAGAAGTACATGGCTGATGTTATTTGTCATCATTATGCTTCTCTTTATTTCTCTAAATTTATTACATTTAAATCTATCCCCAGTTTTATTTCCTTCCCCCTACTCTGGGTTCCTGTCTGTTTTCTTTGTGTAGAGTCTTGACATACATATCTGGATTGTGGTGAGAGGTTTATTCATTTATGAAGGAGGAAGTTTTGCTGCAGAATTCTATATCCAAACAAGGTCATTGCATCTTCAGCAGTTTAGGAGTAGGTTCTTTTTAATCCTGTTTGGGGCCTTTTAAAATTGACTTTCTATCTAGCAAGAGGAAGTGGTGTTCATTAGAATCCTATTGAACAAATACACATAGGTTATAGTAAATAAAAACTGGTTATTGAAATTTAAATAACACCATGGATTTCCTGTGCATTCTTCATTTATTCACAGAGACATGTGTGTCATACTGTGCTGATTCTAGTAGATACCTAACATTAGTAAGAGAAAAAAATAAAATTTTGCCTAGTTACTTCCAATTATTTTTGGAAATAACTAGGTGTTTGAGTAATTACTATACAATTCATGTAGAAAACAAAGATAAACTGAGTATGTGTTCAGATTTCTATGCAGTGAATGCCATTTCAGGGATTGTTCAGTTAATTCCTCTTATATTTAAATTAATGAAGTCCAGTTTTGCAAAGCAGCCTTAAATATGAGGTCATTTTATCGCCATCAATATGAGTTAAATTGCCAACAAAAACAATGGTGTTAGAGAATGGAATTCAGTCTTCTTTACTAACACCTTAATGTATCAGAGAGTTCATGGGATCTCACATATAGTAAAGAATACTACCTGTTTCTCCTCATTTTTTTTCACATAATTACTTAACAGTGACCATGGGTGAGGTAATGTCACTGTGAAAATAAATTTATGAAAAGTTTTAACCATGCATCTCACTGCAAAGTCATATAATTGCAGAATCATAGTACTATAAATTGTGTTATGGTATCTAATGGGAAAAGTCAATGGAGACTTTAGAGGGGAATACACTTCACTCATGCTTTTTGGACAAAAGCAACTGGATTTTTTTTTACTCAATTCAAGGATTACTTTCATCTGAGATACCCCACAGATACAGTCTGTTATCCTCCATGGAAGCCTCATTTTGCTTTAATCAACCACCTCAGAGTAACAGAATGTGAAACTCCTTAATGCTTCTCATTGTCAGCTGTACTCAGCATCAATTTGAAATGCCCACCTGATTCTGCTATCTCTAGCAAGTCAATTTAACCATGTTGCCAGGTCTGTACTAAAGTCATTCATGCTGGCCAAACAGACTACCTGAATGCATGAAAGTAGAACCTACAGCTTGTCTGCCTCTGGGAGCTCATGTTTTTCTACATCTCTGCTCCAATAAAGTACAGAGAGCGAGCTTTTTGATCTTCCCTTCCAGTCTCCTAGTATGGTAGAAGAATTTGAGGCTTTTCTTGCTTTGAGACCAAAATATTATCAGGAAGGTAAAATTTTGAGATAAAGTTTCCTGAGAGGATTCAGATGGAAGGGAAAAGAGAGATGGCTTTTTCTCAGGTAAATGAATGTATGGAGGTGAGATTTGTTGCCTGTTCTCCTACAAATGCTTCTTTTGCAGTGATTCCAAACCTTTACATTACCTCTCAGTTTTTACAAGGCTTTATTCTTCTTTTTCTGATTCAGTCAAGGTAAAGTTTTTTGAATGAATGTCACATGAGTGTATGCTTCTTTCCACTACTTTCTCACTTTATTTTTTCAAAATAAATTCTCTGCATTAATGTATAGTATAACCATTTGATATACAAAATTACGTGCATAGCCATGTCCTGCTGAAGATGGAATCGAATCATCCCATAAAAATTAAAAAGAAACCATGTTCCATGATCCTTTTGCCAGGTATCTGCTCAATATAGACTATTCCAAGAAAGAGGCACTGTGAAAAAGGATGGTATGTCTTCCTGACAATGGATAATGTTTAGAGTAGTATTTCTATGAAATTATAATGTGTTATATACTATGCTGAAGTGTTCAAATGTAATACAAACTTCCAAATGAAATTTTCCAGTCGTAAGGTGGTACAAAATTATCCTATTAGGAAAATTTTCTTCTGTTTATTATTCTGTTTTGTGACTAGATTCAAAGAGGCTATTCCATTGTTTATCTTTGCTAGTTACTAACCTTACAGTGAACTTGCAATGCCCTTCCATTGTGCTGACATCTGCTAACAATCACTCCCCTGGGAGCTGATGCAATATTATATCCTATGGTTATAGTACATTTTTTGATCAAAGGAACTAATGGAGAACTGGTTGGCAAAATGTATTTATATTTATGTGGATTTCACAAACAATCAAAAAGTTTCAACATGGAAAATTAAAGTGATTGGAGTTGAAGTGTCTTCAGTAATAACCAAAAGTACTAATCTGCATGCAGGGATGGGATTATTTAGTTACAGCATTTGCATGAGAATCCAAAGGAAGCATATTCACTGTTTAAAATAAACTTAAGGGAGAATCTAATCATTTGTCTCACTGCAAAACTGTAAAATAGTGGAATTTCAGAATGGAACATGGAAATAAAAAGAATGCCTATGGGGAGACATTAATGAGGCATCAGTTTCCTGCTGGGCCTTGGCTGTAGGCAAGTGTATTACTTACCCAGTGTGAGAAATGTTTTCAGCTGGGACTCTTCCTCAGGCTTCATCCACTATTTCAAATACGGGTGTCAGTCAGGTTTTAATTAAAGAACTCAGGGAAATGCAATATGAGGAAGGAGTCACTACAACTTCTTACAGCTGTATTCAGAGCAAATTTAAAATGTCTGTGCACAGTATAGAGCAGAGCACTGAAGCCACATACCCAGGTTGTTGAGATTTCCACAATCTGCTGGAATAGTGGACATCCCAATGCAAGAGAGGAGAAGCTAAGTTTTGATCTATCTGTAAAAGTTCATGGTTTCTGCATCCCTGCTGTATCCTAAGTCACAGATTGTGGATATTTTTACCTGCTTTCTGGTCTCTGAGTGTGGTAGCATTGAATGCAGGTGCTGCTACATTTTCTCACAGAATAGTATCAGACAGGTGAAACTTTAAGATAAACTTCCTGACAATACCCAAAAGATGGGACAAACAGATGGCATGGTCTCAGGTAAATGTTTGCACAAGGATGGGACAGGTTGACATTTCACATATAAATGCTTCATTTGCAGAGCTCTCAACCCTCATGATAGTTCCTCATTGTAAGAAAATAATATTTTTATATTTTGTTATATTTTTGAAATAAATTCTGTATTATCACTGTTTTCTGTTCTATATCCTGCTTTCCCCTCTTTCCTGCCTTTTTTATTTCCCAGTATGACTTATCTACATCAGTTCATGACCTGAAATATTGACAGATTTTCTAATATTAGAGATGAATATTGAAACTCAATTGATACAGAGGGCAACTTCCAACATTACTTATCACTGAGAAAAGTCATTTATTTCATGAAATGTTTAGATGTTGGGCACTTTGATCTCATGAAAATGTCACAACATCCTCCCACTTAATGTATAACATTTGAAAATTGCAGATTGATTACTGATAGCACAGAGAGTTCTTTAGTTAAATACTGTTTCCTGGGGCAAATAAGGACTCAAACCAACATAACAAAGAAAAATTGAATTTTCACTTCAGAATCCATTGACTTTCAAGGATGTGGCCATCAGTTTCTCCAAGGAAGAATGGGAATGTCTGGACACAGCTCAGAGAAATTTATACAGAGAGGTCATGTTGGAGAACTACAGCAACCTGGTTTCTGTAGGTGAGAATAAATTCTTTCATGACTGCTGCTTAGCCCTAGGAATATGTAACAGCTTGTGTTAGCACTTTGAATTGTTTTCTATCAATGAATTCCAGCTTCGAAATATTCCTATATATTGATAAGTGTAATATACACTGAAATTTTTCTTATTCTAAATGGTCTTTTAATTAAGCCAAATACTCCCTTTAATCCCATATGTTGTTTATTTGCAGTCACTTGGTAGCAATAATGTGTGAATGCAGTTTGATTCCAACAGTTTTATTTATTTATTTATTTATTTATTTATTTATTTATTTGGTTTTTCGAGACAGGGTTTCTCTGTGTAGCTTTCGCCTTTCCTGGAACTCACTTTGGAGACCAGGCTGGCCTCGAACTCACAGAGATCCGCCTGGCTCTGCCTCCCGAGTGCTAGGATTAAAGGCGTGCGCCACCACCGCCCGGCAGTTTTATTTTTAAAATGGGGAAATGTATGGAAAGTTTAATGGAATGTTCCCAAGGCCAGCCCTGAGAAAATTCCTCCCAGAATCGTGTGCAAGATGCTCCATCTAGTGTAGGGTATCTGAGGAAAAAGAAATATACATATACCTTACTCCTTGTCGATTTACTTTTTTCCTCTAGGACAAAATTCTATATATATAGCTTCCGTTCCATCCTGAGTCTTGGTTCCTCTTTGTATCTACTTTGTCTGTCCTGAGAAGCCCCAGGAATTACTAAGCCCTTATGCTTTTGACCTCATCTTCATCCTCTGTTCCTTTGTCCTTCATCTCTCCTTTCTAGCTCCTTACTACTGACTCTCAGAAAATTCTTCAAGAAATCGGCCTTACCCTCTACAGAATCTCTGTCTTCTTCTCTTCTCTCTAGCAACATGGATGTGTGTCAGACAGGAATGCTGTACCACCTATCACTTCATCTGGATGTACAAAAACCTCCTGTATTCTCAGTCAATTGCTCTGGAATGCTACTAGGCCTGAAGACAAGGAATAGTCTGAGCTAATTCCTGTTCCCTGCTAATCCTTCAGTTCTTTGTTTGGGGTGATCATAGCTAAAGGGGAGATTTGCAGAAGGCAGATACCCAATTCAAATACTAAAAAGAGAGCAGGGATCTCAGAGGCAGAAAGCCATAATAAATGGCTTTTCTCTTGAAGGACAACCTTGGTCAGTCAAGGTATAGCTTATTATGTAGAGCTGGACTCCCTATTTCATATTCTTGTGGCTCACCACAAAAGTTGAATGTATACAAAATTAAAATTATAGATTTCTTAAAAGTCTACAACACCTGTCACCTATGCACTAATAAGAGTTCAATTATGAGTCTTTTCTTATGTAACTACATATCTACTGAGTATAAGCCTGTGTTAGAACCCAACTCTTTTCCACATCATGCAAAGAAATTATGGTGTCTCTTCTAATTCACAGGCCTCTCTGTATCAAAACCGGAGCTAGTCACCTGTCTTGAACAGAACAAAGAACCTTGGATTGTGAATATAGAGCTAGCAGAAGACACAGAACCAGGTAAGGTGGAAGGAAACAGTTTATATGTAGAGTACAAACTAAAGAAAAACCATAACTGTAGTGGGATTAGCCTAGGTCCTCACTACAAGCAATGACTGAGAATTTCATTTAGAATTGTGTACTAGGATCTAGCACACAGAGAATTTTACATTATCTTCTCTCATTTCATGATAATGGTGATTAGATGAAATTTAGTATGTCAATAGCAATTTGACAATGTATGTGGGGATTTATTTTGTGTTTTAATAAATGTCTGAATTTTTCTCCTGTATGATAGTGATCCTAGTTTTTTTCTGTATTTTTGTGAAAATTATCACACTATATCTGGATCAATTTAATTTTATTTCTTTTACCTCTTTGCATACTATCCCTTTACCACACCAACCCAATGTCATGATTCCTGCACCCCATCTCATTCTCTCTATCAAAGAAGAGAAAATACATTAAAAAAAATCAAGGAATATTTGTGCTGGCCAACTGGTTCTGAACACAAGACTTTGAGTATGATTGATATACCCTGGTTTTACTCAATTGAAAACCAGATTTTCTTACTTCTGGAAGCCAGGGACAATACAAACATTCTTGTCCAAAAGTTTTGTCTTTGGGCCTACTTTCCATTGTATAAGTTGAGATTTTGTCTGTTTTGACTTTTTATGGGTTTTGACCTTACTGTCATATACTTGGTGATTGTATGGCCATTGGTCCTAAGATTTTTGTAAACTTTTTCTTCCCTAGAGTCATTTACAATTTCTTGACTTTACATTCTCTCTGCATCCATTTCTTCATAAGTGTCTGAACCCTGATGCAAGGGTTAAGATAAAGGAATCGAAGACAGGGCTCATTTCTAAAAAATCTGCATATTACACTTCTCTAGTGAAGGATGAGTGATGTACAAATCTATAGGTATAAGAATATAGCATTAGTTTAATGCCATGTTCACTAAGCAGAATATTCATAGTTTTCTTACGTTGGATTCATGACCAATTTGGTCTCAGTTTTTGGCTACATTAACCTTATGGTACATGTTCCAACAATGGAATGGGCTTTATGGCAATGTTTTAAATATGTGAGCCTTATCATTGGGTTCTGGGTGGTAACTAATCACAAAGGCAATACATGCTATGTTTTGTTGTCACACAAAAAAACAATGCAACCCATTATTTATATAGGAGACTTTATTTGTTGGATTTGATCTAAAGTTTGGGTATTTACTACACCATTGTACAGTAATGACACTTAAATAGTTTTTAGTCATGTACATGTTTTATCAAGCTTCTACAGAAGTATGATTCCCTATGTTTCTTCAAAAGATTTCTAATGTGGTTCATAAAGATAAAGATGCTTTCCTTCAAATCTGATGATCAAAGTTCAATAACCAAGACACAGACAGTGAAAAGAGGTTTATTAAAACTACCATCTAATCATATATATGCCCACATATATACAGTCAATAAATATATAAATATATTTCTAAGATTATCATGGAAAGGACTATAATCTTTGTTATTCCACTTTGTGTTTGCTTTTCTACACTACTCTATCATAATTTTCATGATGTAATACTGTTTTAATTTCTCTGTTTTTTAAACAGTACTGTTTTTAATTATCCATTCTGTGGAAAAAACCTATATCCCCATTGGCCCCATACCAACAACCTAAACTCTGTAGAAAACATAGGGACCAAAACCTTGAAAGCTAGCATCCACAAATTTGAGAAAATATGCAGTATTTGTCTTTCTGGGTTAAGTTACTTAGGATAATTCTTCTTGGTTCCATCTGTTTACCCACAATATGTATAATATCAAAAACAAATGAATGAATTACTTAGCATGTACCCTAACAGAGATAAATCAAGTGACCTAAATAATTTATCATATCACATGTTATGAAGTTAAATAGAAGGAATAATAAAAATCTCTCAACTAAAGAAAGTCAAATGGATTTAGCTAAAGAAAGCCAAATGGATTCAGAACAGAATCCCACCAGACCATCAGAGAAGCACTAACACCAATACATTTCTAATTATATGACAAAATGGAATATTTCCATTTCAAGAATACCTCTAAATAATTATGTACTAGGATCAAGGTGGCTTCATCCAAGAGATGCTAATGGGAATCAACATGAGTAAACCAATACACAGAATACATTTGGAAAACTGACTATATGAAAGTGATCAATTATTCTCTTCACTAAATGCAGAAAATGATTTTGACAAAGTACATCATCCCTTCATTATAAAAATTCAGTAGTGGGAGGAACATATCTCCATATAATAGAATATGTTTATTACAGGGTAATTACCAATATAATCATTCTAAATGGAGAAAACTCAAAACAATTCTTCTAAAATTGGGAAAATAAAGAATACTCACTCTGTCCATACCTGTTTTATGTTCTGATTAAATTCTTAAGTGTCAGTCTAAGATTATGTGAAGTTCAAGGGGATACAGATAGGAAAGAATAAAGTCATAATATCCTCATTACACATAACATTTATTTTATACCAAAAACTTTGATTCTTATGCTTTTGTGCTAAGGTTGATGCTACTCTCTGGTTCTTTTGTGTGGTATTGTCAGCCTGGAAGTCATTACTTCCCTTATGTCTCACATTTATGTGATGCAGAATTGCAGGAAAATACAGAATAATATATTTTCTTGAGGAATTATCAGACAACCTTTGTGTTATTTGTCTCTCAATCCTCTTTCACCATTTCCACAGACATGTTTTCCATTATAACTGAAGAACCATCCAGAATTTTTTTTCACCAATTTGTAGTGTCCCTGTATCTCAAATCCTTAACCAAGGAACTATGGAAATCTAATGAATGGTGTAACAAGGAGAATTATCCTCTGTTATGGATTATCCTCATTATTGCTTGTCTAATGCAAAATGGATAGACCTGAAATGATATAATCATTAAGAATAAATCTGGAATAATATTTTGTAATTATAGGTAATTGATATATATATATTATACTATATGTTTGCTTTTTTAAAATATACACATAAATACATATGAGTAACAATTATCAAATGGAGTTTATATTATTTATTTGGGGATATGGAAAGAGTTGAAAGGAAAGAAGCAGGGATAAGTCTGAAATGAAATGATATATTTAAATTAAATTTACATTTAAAAATTGTTAATTTCACATGTAAACTCTGAGTTATGATATTTTACTTTGAAATAGGATTTTACATTTCAGTCAACTTTGAAACTCTAAATTTTATTCATTTGGTCATTTATCAACTTGTTTTTGCTGTTTTTTATGTTCTTTTGGGACAATATTTCTCTGTGTAACTGTCCTGGGTGTCCTGAAATTTGCTCTTTAGTCCAGGCTGGCCTTGTATTCAAAGAGATTTGCATGCCTCGGCCTCCAGAGTTCTGAGATTAAAGCTTCTGTCTCCTGAGTGCTGGGACTAGGGGCATGTGCCACCACTGTCCAGCTTGCTTTTTTGTGTTTTTGAATCCAAACATATTAGAGATCTAAGACTTTGGAAAAACAGATTGTAATGTACTCTGGCCACCATTCAAAGTCGGCATTCAAGTCAGTGAAGAACACTTTAAGAAAAAGTCAGACTGTGATTCACATTGAAGGGCCATATGGGGTGGTTCTATCAGTTAGTTACACTAGGACAGGAAATACTGAGGCCAAGATCAAGGTTTGCTTTGCTGACAAGTACTTTTACAAGGGAGAAACCCATCCATCTTAATGTTGCCCAGGGCAACTTTGCCTAATTGACTCTATTGGCTTTTATTATTGCTTGAACATATAATTTACTTTTCTTACCTTTCCTTTTTTGAGACAGGATCTGTAACCATGTAGCCCTGGTTGGCCAGGAAATGAATAGGTAGATCAGGACAGCCTCATAACCATAGATAATCACCTGCCTCTGCCTCTGCCTCTGCCTTCCAAATGCTGAGATGAAAGGCCAGTCTTTTATCAGTTTAAGATATTCTTAGGCATCTGAAAATTTGAAAGACCTATAGAATTATCAATGTAATTGTGGGGATTTTGAAACTTTCTCTCCTCATATACATAAAGCTCTGTGGATCTGACAGGCATATTTTTTTCATGATCATTTTATTCTTTTCTTTTCAATAATTACTGTCCCTGAGTAACATATTAACATGTATTAAATAATTAATACATAAAATCTATATATGAAATTTTTATTACTATTACTTTATCATTTATCTGCTTAGAAAGGATATTTTGATTTAAATTGATAATGCAATTTCCAAATAAACAGAATATTTTTAATAATGGCTAATAGTTTCATTTTGTATTCTAACAATTGTATTCACAATTGTTGGTTACATGACATGATTAAAGAAGACCTTTTCAAATTTTACATATTATAAAATACAAGTTCATGAAATGGCCTTCTCCATGTTCATCATGTTTGGACATTAATTCCTTATGGAAGAAGTACTGAAGATTTTTGTGTAATCTTTTTGCTACTAACCTCATATTGGTGTCATTTTATAAAAAAGTTTCTATATTATTATTGTCTAATTCTACACAGTTAGATAATTATTGCCTTTCATTTCTTCCAACTCTCTTTTGTTATCCCATTCAGGAGTCATTCACAAAAGAGTGTACCCAGGATTCTTACCAAAGAGAAATATCAGGTCAGCTTGAAAGTAATAGCCTCGGTGAATTACACATAAGGGAGTTCTCGACATGTAGATCTGACAATGAAAAGCACGAATCATGTGCTGATGGAAATGATCTTTTTGTAGTACCCATAACTGACATTCCTGACAGTATAGATGAAGTTCCACCTTGTCCTAACAAAGCTCACTCTGCATCATTTCCATTCAGAAGCTGCAATTTCCATTCAACTATTCAAAATGCCTCAAGCCACACTGAAGGGAAACAACCAATATTCAAAGCATATAGACAATATTTCACCCACCCTTTAAAATTTGAGGAGAATTCAAGATTCAGTGTTGGACAAAATCATAAGAAATTTGGGAGGAGTTACAGGAGATGCCCAGACCTCTTTAGAATTAACATGGTTCATACTAGAGAAAAAATTTACAAATGTAAAAAATGTGGAAAGTTGTTTTCTACATTTTCAGTACTTGAGGAGCATCATAAAATCCACATGACAAAAGAATCATACAAATGTCCAGAGCATGACAGGTTCCATTCCCATGAATCAAAATATAGAACTCATTGTAAAATCCACACTGAAGAGAATGCTTTTAATTGTACAGAGTATGCCAAGTCGTTTGCCCATGGGTTTTCTCTTCATCTTCCTCAGAGAAGTGATTCAGGAGAAAAACCTTTCATATGTGAAGCATGTGGCAAGTCTTTTACTCAGAGTTCAACACTTCATATTCATCAGAGGAGCCACACTGGAGAGAAATCTTATAGATGTAAGGAATGTGGCAAGTCATTTAACAAGGCCTCGAATTTTAAAATTCATCAGAGGAGCCACATTGGAGAGAAACTTTACAAATGTCATATATGTGACAAGTCATTTACACAGAGCTCAACAGTTCAAAATCATAAAAGAATACATACTGGATTGAAGCCTTACAAATGTAAGGTATGTGGAAAGTCCTTTACTCATAGCTCAACACTTAAAGTTCATCAAAGATTACACACTGGAGAAAAACCTCATAAATGCACTGTATGTGGAAAGTCCTTTATTGTAGTCCCAAAACTTAAAGTTCATCAAAGAATACACACTGGAGAAAAACCATACAAATGTTCAGATTGTGGCAAGTCCTTTACTCATAGTTCACCACTTCAAATTCATCAAAGAATGCACACTCGAGAGAAACCTTACCAATGTAAAGAATGTGGAATGTCTTTTATTCTAGGGTCAAAACTTAAAGTTCATCAAAGAATACACACTGGAGAAAAACCTTACAAATGTTCAGATTGTGGAAAGTCCTTTACTCAGTATTCAAATCTTCATGTTCATCAAAGAATACACACTGGAGAGAAACCCTATAAATGTTCAGATTGTGGCAAGTCCTTTACTAGGAGGTCAACACTTCATTTTCATCAAAGAATACACACTGGAGAGAAACCTTATAAATGTTCAGATTGTGGCAAGTCCTTTACTTGGTGGTCAACACTTCATGTTCATCAAAGAATACACACGGGAGAAAAACCTTACAAATGTTCAGATTGTGGAAAGTCCTTTACTCAGTATTCAAATCTTCATGTTCATCAAAGAACACACACGGGAGAGAAATCTTATAAATGTTCAGATTGTGGCAAGTCCTTTACTCAGAGGTCAATATTTCATGTTCATCGAAGAATACACACTGGAGAGAAACCTTATAAATGTTCAGATTGTGGCAAGTCCTTTACTCGGAGGTCAACACTACATGTTCATCAAAGAATACACACTGGAGAGAAACCTTATAAATGTTCAGATTGTGGCAACTCCTTTACTAGGAGGTCAACACTTCATGTTCATCAAAGAATACACACTGGAGAGAAACCTTATAACTGTTCAGATTGTGGCAAGTCCTTTTCTCAGAGGTCAACACTTCATGTTCATCAAAGAATACACACGGGAGAAAAACCTTACAAATGTTTAGATTGTGGAAAGTACTTCACTCATAGGTCAAGTTTTTATATTCATCAAAGAATACATACAGGAGTAAAACCTTAGAGATGTAAAGAATGTGACAAGTTCATTGGGCAGATCTCACATCTACAAAGACATCCCAAACTCCACACAGGAGGAAAACATTACAGATGTAAAGAATGTGGCAAGTACTTTAATGGGCCTCAACACTTCAAGTCCTTCAAAGAATCCAAAATGGAGAAGAAAATTAAAAATATACCTATAGTGACAAATCCTTTGACCATGATTCACATATTCAAGGCTACTAAAGACCCATTGAAGGCAGAACCCGTAAAATTGTAATGAATGTGCTATGTGTTATATTCTTTTCCTATGGATAAACTCACTAAAACCATACATTGGAGAAAGCTTACAAATACAAAGCATGTGGGTAACCCTTATTTAGGTTTTTAAATCTTGAAGATCCTCACATAATCCATATTAGAGAGAACCCATACAATATCAAGAATTTGGCAAGTGTTACAGAGTCCTCAAATATTCAAGCCTAACGGAGTATCACTAATGGGAAGAAACTTAACACATGTTCAGAATTAAAAAAAAACTTTACAAGGAGCTCAAAACTTAGAACATGTAAGAAACTTTATGAAAGAAACAAACTCAATTGGTAATTATTACTCCAGAACTCATGCAATGAAAGGATTCTCTATAATATGGGTAGTGGAAGGAAAACTTCAGCAAATGTTAAAACCTTACTCAGTGTCAGAAGAGTAACATCAAGAAGCCTTATGCTTGCTGTGATTTTAGAAACATTTTACCAAGAAATAAAATTTATGTTCACAAAAGTCCCTTGGAAAACAATCTACATAGACAGCAATGTGTCAATCAGAATTACACAGTAGTCATATATTAAAATGACATAGGATTAATTTGACAAGATATGAAAGAAATAATAATTTGAAATGTGAAGACTTATGCCAGGATAATTTTATGGATAACTATATCAAGTCAAAGTCTCCGCACAATTTTCTGTATATTTTATGGTACAGGATATTGATCTGAGACTGCTATGGCTTTTATATAAATATTTTGTGTTGCTAATATTTGAGATTTTATGGAATATAATATCAATGGTTTGAACATCAAATCAGCCATTTATTTTTCTCAATTATCAATAAATATAATAAAAATTGTGTTCAATTTCTGCTGCTTTGGAATGTTGGAAATTCATTTTATACTGATATTGTGTAATTAATGCCAGTTACTGCATTACAGAAAATGTCCAAAAAGCATATCATAAAAAGACAAAGTAGATTGTTTTAGGAAAATTATAAAAGATTCAATCATTGGAAGCATATATGGTGAACAACATAAGGTCTGATTAGGTCTGTAAGTGAACTAGAGCTGTTTACATGGGCAGAGCTAGATCAAGGACCATAGACACAGGCACACACAAAAAGGCAAACAAACTTCCCTTCATCGCTTGAGGCTTGGAACATGAAAAATCCTCCTTTGATCTCATGAAAATTTTAATAGTTTGGGCAAAATCTCTCCAGCATAATTTTCTCTTTTCAGAAGTTCAGGCCTTAACAATTCAAGGCTAAAGTGACTGAAAGTACTGAGATGTGCCAAGCATGAGTATGTGCATAGGTCTAGATAGTAACCCTGCCTTTCTTTTATCACCATGCAGTAAATCTTTAACTCTATTCAAACGTAGGTATTACTGATGGCAAAGCTTCTCAGGTGTTGTGGTTTCATCCCAGAGAACAGAGAGCATCTATTCCCAGCTTTTCTTTGGGTCCCATTGTTATATCTGCCTGCCTTTTCTTCATTCTCACACCAATCCACTTAGATGTGTCACTAGAGTCAGACTGGACAGGAAAGCAATAGCCAATAATCTCTATTGAAACAAGGAAGATAGACAGGAAGAGACAGGAGAGGCGAGGCAGCACAGACAGCACACCACACAAATCTACTGGCACCAGCTCCTCTTCAAAGCCAAGCCTGAAGCTGGTGACTGGAAGGACCTGCACCACTTCTGACTGGCAGGTCACCTTGTGTCTCATTGCCTGTCTTTCAATACTATGCTTTTCATAAGAAGAAAACTGAACCTTTATGGCACACCAGGCCTGAATGTTGGTTGTGATCCTGTAATGCCTCCTTGAGCAGCTGGTTAGAGTCCTGTTCTTTGATATGGGGATGGGTCTAGTGTCTGGTTGTAAATTAGGAGTGTCTCCTTTCTTTGGAGCCATATATCTGGACAATCTTGGTGAAGAAATGTGTATGCTAGCATCCTAAGCTGTAACAGGTATATACTTGTCTTTGAGGTATTTTAGAGGTAGTCATCCTTTAGCTAATTTTTTTCTGTGACTTACCATCTCCTGAGCATTGAGAAAACCCCTTAAACCAACAATTCCTTTCTTCTACATAACAGGAAGTGGAGTGCTACCCAAAATAAGAAATATCATTTATAACTTGCACAAAATTAAATACAAATGAATCTTTCACCTGAATGGTAAATGTGAGGTGCAGAATGTCTAGAAGATACTAGAAAAACTAGGCCTCTATGAATTTGGCAACCTGCTTCCCTGGATGTACCAAAAGCCTGTTGATTTGGACTACAAAAATGTTTCCTCACATAGCTCCCTGCTCCCAATGCTGTGCACAGAGGAAGTTCATGGAGTAAAGTTATTCAGAGAGAGGCACCTGGGTCCAGGGAGTTACAAGAAACACATGGGACCTCACAAGACACCAAATCTGTCTGCTCACTCCCACTAAACCCTAGAGAGCAGAGCCACACCAGCTCCAGAGGGTCATCATCCACTTTTCCCATCTGGAGACAACAGCCCCTTGGTAACCATGTCATTCAAGATTGCTCATGCTCCCCTCTCAGCTCCTTGCAGCAGCACTCACAGAATGGCACACAAAAGCACTGAAGCCCATTCTGCTACAAAGTCAAGCCTGCATCCTGGCCGCAGCAAGAGCCCTCCACCAATTCTGACTGGCAGGTCAGACTGGAGGCCCTTATTGGCTAGTGAAAACTGACACACTTATAATCCCAGTACTTCATGAGACATAGAAGGATCAGAGGTTCAAGGATTCAAATGAGGTCAAGGTCATTCTGGGATATAGCAGATCCTGTCTTAAAAAACTAAACTAAGCCAGGCGTTGGTGTGTAGATGCAATTCTAAACAGTCTTATTAAATAAGAAACACAGAGCCAAATAAAGAGTTAAAAGCCCAAAAGGTCAGAGCACTAGTGAATAGCCTTTAGCTTACCAGCTGCTGCCATCCTTGCCCTGAGAAAAGAGACCGACTTCCTGTGTGTCTGTATTTTTATTGACTTTCTGCTCTGCCTTCTCATTGGTTCTAAACTCAACCACTTGACCTCCTCATCACTGCCTGTCTATACAGACTTCCAGGTCTCTATGGTTGATACTTGGATTAAAGGCATGCACCTCCAAGCTGGCTGTATCCTTGAACACACAGAGATCTGCCTGACATGTGATCAGATTAAGGGCATGTGCTACCACTGTCAGACTTCTGTTACATGCCTTGCTATTAGCTCTGACCCCCAGGCAACTTTATTTGTTAGCATACAAATAAAATCACATTTCAGCACAAATAAAGTATTACCATAGTGGTGGCACTTGCCTTTAATCCCAGCAATTGGGAGGCAGAGGAAGGCAGATCTCTATGAGTTTGAGTCCAGCCTGGTCTACAGAGCGAGTACCAGGAAGGCTCCAAAGCTATACAAAGAAACTCTGTCTTGAAAAAAAACAAAAACAAAAAACAAAAAAAGCTAAACTAACCAAACAATAGCAATAATATCAAATTCAGAAAAGATAAATCAGATTTATGATAGGGGTAATAGGTAAGGGAACTGAGCAAAGGCTCAGCAATTAAGAGCACTCATTACTTTTCTTGGAGACCTGGGCTTAGTTTCTAGCATCCATATAGAAACTCACAACCATCTTTAATTTCAGTTGCAGCGAATCTGACACGCATTTCTGACCTCTATAGGTACCAGAAAGTATAGCAGTACATAAACATATGTGTAGGCAAAGTACAACCATAGGAAAGCAATAAAAGCTATTATCTTCTAGTAAGAAATTTCCTAGGAAAAAGATGGGGTGGAAGTGGTTACACAATGGTTTAAGCTATAAACACAAAGAAGCAATAGAATAAAAACAAACAACAAGATTGCATATGTAGTTTTACCTAGCTTGATTAGAGACTAGGCCATTCAAGAAATCTGGCTATCCTTCATCTCCTGCTCACCTCCTTTTTATCTGTGGCCCCTACATTCACAGCAAATCCCAAACTGCTCATAGAAGCCAAGCTAGCTAAGCAGGTCTAGTGCTGTGACAAAGCAGGGTACTGGGTGTCCCTACAAGGAGCACAGCCTGTTCTCAGTGGCCTAGAAGAACATACTCCAGCACTGCAAAGAAATTTATTCTTTAATTTGTATTTATCTGGATCTTCCTGGTACATTGTTACTGTTATAGAAGAGAAATAATAGCTTCCTGTTAACATATATAATGTCTCCATTCCTCCATTGGGCTGAAAATGTATTCTGAGTTTAAGTAATCTGAACTCAAAAATCCTAACTTCCAAATAAAGAACAGGGAACATCTGTGGTGATCTTTAATTTGTGTTGAAATAATGTTGTGATATTTAATTTGTGCTTTAATAAAGCTTTCCTGGAGATCACAGGAAATCCAGCCACTATAGTAAACACAAAAGTCAGGCAGTGGTAGCACATGCCCTTAATCTGATCACTTAGCAGGCAGGGTTTTTGGGTGTTCAAAGCCATTCTAAGGAACAGAGCCACATGTGGTGATACATGCCTTTAATCCCAGTACAAACCATAAGTCATGGAGGTCTGTACAGACAGACAGATAATGGCAAGAATGTGAGGCACAAGGAAGTGAAGTAGCTGGGCTAAGATAGCCAATGAGAGGGCAGAACAGCAAGATAATATAGGCATGGGTAAGAGAAGAAATAACTCACATTTGGAAGCTGCAGAGTTGGTGAGGTAATGTTGACTGGTGGCTTTTCCTATTTCCCTAATCTCCTTAAGGCTTTCACACCTATATTTGGCTCCATGCTTTTTATTTAATAAGACCATTTAAAAATTCATCTACAAATGTCCAGACTGATGACTGTCTACCTGTAAGCAAGAGCTACATTTGTTAGAAGATTTCACTTTAGCTGCAATACACAATCATTAATTTAGAAATATATTATGAATAAAAATAACTGGAAGACAAATGATGTTTTACTGGATACACACATGTAATCCCACCTCTTGAAATGTAGTAGGATTACCCCATTGTGAGACCAGCCTGAACTACATAGAGGAATTCCGGGAAAAATACCCAGTGAAACTGACTCATATACATTGATTAATACATTAAAACAAATTTAAAAACAGGGTAAAATAACTTATCTAAAACAATTTTTAGGCTTTGTGAAGAAAAGTAAGACACTTCCTTACATGCAGTCTCAATACTATCTACAATAAAAGCTTGAGTCTTTGTTGAAAGATAGGATACATGAAACAAAAATGCCTTAATCCATTTACTGAAATTATAGCAAGAAAAAATACTTTCTTGGTATAATTTGTCATATCAAACTAGAGTTATTAAGGAAAGGAGAAGCTCAGTGGTAGAGCAACTGCCTACCATGTGCCATGCATGGGTCTCACTCCATGATGAAACAGTCTAGAATAATGAATCTAAGAAATGCAAAGAATCAGTGTACACCTAAAGCAACTAGGTTTGCTCTATCTGATTTATAAGCCACAAGCACTTCTGAAAACAAGTTTATTGCCATTTTTGTATATGTTAATGCATGAGAGTATGTTTTCCATATGTATATGGGATCTAGAAGTATAGATAGTTATAAGTCTCTCAACTTGAGTGTTGTTATCTGAACTGGGTTCATCCCCAAAGTGATTAAGTACTGAGCCACCTGCCTAGACATTTTATCCAATAAATCCAAAGTCTTTCATACTTTAACAGCAACAAGAACAACAAAACCTAAATAAATAAAGAAGTTAAGAAATGAACCTTGGGGACATGATGCATCAAAATTAAGATTTTCTGTATGACAAATCTGCACCATAAAGTGAATATAATCAAAACACAGTGCCCAACAATTTATAACAGGAAAGCTGATTACAAAGCTACATTTGCAGTGGAAACACTCAGAATGATCAATGGTATTATGAAAAAATAGTGCACAGATTAACAAAATATGACTTCTATACCCACTACAAAGCTAGAACAATCAAGAATGTGTACAATAGTTTTGAAAGAATAAAGAGAGAAAAAGCCAAGAACAAACACAAGAAAATATGGTCAACTGTTAATCAAAGGGAAACTTATACAGGAAAAGTAATGGTCTTGACCAATGTTACCCAGCTAACTATGATTCTATGTATATAGAAATTAAACAGAGCTCACTACTTAGACAAAATTAACTCAATGTGACCTTTAAATTGCTGTTTCTGGTCCTCTAGCTACAGATATTTCTTCCAACGCAGAAGCCCCATGCTCTAGAGCTCTCTCTGCAAAAGGATGTGGTCTCCTGCTTATGACTGTGCAGCATCTTATGCATCATTGTGTTTTCAGGTAAACTCAGCCCCACTGATTCCCAATCCTAAAGCAACATAGAAGAATAACTTAAAAATCTGCTTCCTGTCAAATGGATTATGGCACAAGATGTCAATTCTGGCCTCTCTACCTGCTCAACACCATGCACACCTGAGAACCCTCTGTGGCTCAGTAACTCCTTTTGTCCTTTGAAATAAAATTTCACTGGAAAAGACCACTGTGGTCAGTGACAGCAGAAAGTTAGAAGTATTCTAATCATGTATTGCTGACACAATCCACATCACCATCTTTCTACCAAGTTCTAAACTATTTGAAAACTTTAGAGACAAACCTGAAAGTGGAATGCTATGCTCAGAACTTTAGGAAATGAGACATTCTGTTTGCCAATCTGTCTTCCCACTCCACATCAAAAGTTTGTCTGTGTGTGCACACTGGACAGTGATATTCCACGCATCATATCCTCCCATGCTAGGGCTGCAGAGTCTCCCCTTCTCTAGGGAGGCTCAGAGGAGAAGGGCCATTTCCCAGCTCCCAAATGGACTAACAGATCCACAGTCTGCCTCATGGTTCATCCAAAACCCAGCAGAAAGGACCACTCAGCAGATGTTCTCTCAACAGCCTACATTCACCATGGAATAGCTTGTGCTATTCTTACAACTTCCTACAACAGAAGCATAGGAGAATCCTGGAAGGAAACCACAAGTTACCTGCTGTAGTGGGCAGCTATTTTAGCTTTGGTCTGGAAGTTCCAACCCCCATTGAGTCTTCAGTAACTATCACGCCTACAAGGTGGGGCCAAGGGAGGGCCTTGAAGACCCGAGATCAGAATGTGCCGTTCTTTCTTTTTGTTTGGACGCTGGATGATAGAGGTGGACCTCGGAGAGTTCTCCAGAGAACACTGCCGGATTGTGCTACATCTTTCCCAGATCCCACGACCTATCTACCCCTTCATTTGTAAGTTATGCCACTAAATAAATCTCCCTTTTAACTATGTGGAGTGGCTTTAATAATTTCACCAATATCTGGCACAGAAGTGCTGTGGATATCACTCTGTACAAATAAACACTGATTGTCCAATAGCCAGACAGGAAGGATAGACGGGACTAACAGAGAGGAGATTTGAGGAAACAGGAAGGGAAGGGAGAGATTGCCTGGAGCCACCGCCAGGACAAGGAAGATGTAAGGTACCGATAAGCCACTAGCCACGTGGCAAAGTATAGATTAATAGAAATGGGCTAAATATAAGAGCAAAAGCTATTATCCTTTTATGAGTGAGTACATACCATGTTTGTCTTTCTGAGTCTGGGTTACCTCACTCAGGATGATTTTTTTCTAGTTCTATCTATTTGCCTGCAAACCTCATGATGTAATTGTTTTTTTTCTTCTGAGTAGTATTCCATTGTGTATATGTACCACATTTTATTTATCCATTCTTCAGTTGAAGGGCATCTAGACTGTTTCCATGTTCTGGCTAGTACAAACAATGCTGATATGAACATAGCTGAGCAAGTGCTCTTGTGGTGTGATTGAGAATTCCTTGGGTATAGGCCCAAGAGTGGTATAGCTGGATCTTGTGGGAGACTGATTCCCAGTTTTCTAAGAAAGCGCCATATTGATTTCCAAAGTGGTTGTACAAGCTTGCATTCCCACCAGCAGTGGAGGAGAGTTCCCCTAGCTCCACATCTTCTCCAGCATAAGGTGTCTTCAGTGTTTTTGATCTTAGCCATTCTGATAGACGTAAGGTGGTATTTCAGAGTCATTTTGATTTTCATTTCCCTGATAATTAGGGATGTTGAGAAATTCCTTAAATGTCTTTCAGCCATTTGAGTTTCCTCTGTTGAGAATTCTCTGTTTAGTTCTATAGCTCATTTCTTAATTGGACTGTTGGGCATTTTGATATCTAATTTCTTGAGTTCCTTATATATTCTGGATATCAGTCCTCTGTCAGATGTGGGGTTGGTGAAGAACTTATCTCACTCTGTAGGCTGTCGCTTTGCCTTGTTGACCATATCCTTTGCTCTACAAAAGCTTCTCAGTTTCAAGGGGTCCCATTGATTGATTGTTTCTCTCAGTGTCTGAGCTACTGGTGTTATATTTAGGAAGTGATCTCCTATGCCAATGCATTCAAGACTACTTCTTACTTTCTTTTCTAGCCAGTTCAGAGTAACTGGATTTATGTTGAGGTCTTTGATCCACTTGGACTTAAGTTTTGTGCATGGTGACAGATATGGATCTATTTGCAGCCTTCTACACATTGATATCCAGTTAGGCCAGCACCATTTGTTGAAGATGCCTTCTGTTTTCCATTGTACACTTTTGGCTTCTTTGTCAAAAATCCTATGTTCATAGGTGTGCGGATTAATGTCAGGGTCTTCAATTCGATTCCATTGGTTTACATGTCAGTTTTTATGCCAGTACCAAACTGTTTTTTATTACTGTAGCTCTGTAGTAGAGCTTGAAGTCAGGAATCGTGATGCCTCCAGAGGTTGTTTTATTGTACAGGATTCCTTTGGCTATCCTGGGTTTTTGTTTTTGCATATGAAGTTGAGTATTATACTTTCCAGGTCTGTGAAGAATTATGTTGGTATTTTGATGGGGATTTCATTGAATCTGTAGATTGCTTTTGGTAAGATTGCCATTTTTACTATGTTAATCCTGCCTATCCATGAGCATGGGAGATCTTTCCATTTTCTGACATCTTCTTCAATTTCTTTTTTCAGGGACTTAAAGTTCTTGTCATATATGTCCTTAACTTGCTTGGTTAGTATTACCCCAAGGTATTTTATATCATTTGTGGCTATTGTAAAGGGTGATATATCACTGATTTCTTCTCAGTCTATTTGTCAATTGTATATAGGAGGGCTACTGATTTTTTTGAGTTGATCTTGTATCCTGCTATATTGCTGAAGGTGTTTATAAGCTGTATCAGTTCCTTGGTTGAATCTTTGGGGTCACTCAAGTATACTATCATGTCATCTGCAAATAGGGAAAGCTTGATTTCATCCTTTCCAATTTGTATCCCCTTAATCTCCTTATGTTGTCTTATTGCTCTGGCTAGAACTTCAAGTACTATATTGAATAAGTATGGGGAGAGCAGACAGCCTTGTCTTGTTCCTGATTTTAGTGGAATCACTTTGAGTTTCTCTCCTTTTAATTTGATGTTGGCTTTGGCTTGCTGTAAATTGCCTTTATTAAGTTTCGGTATGTTCCCTGTATTCCTGATCGCTCCAAGACCTTGAAGTCCATGAAGGGGTGTTGGATTTTGTCAAATGCCTTTTCTGCATCTAGTAAGATGATCATGTGGTTTTTTTTTCTTTGAGTTTGTTTATATGGTGTATTACATTGTCGGACTTTCATATGTTGAACCACCCTTGCATTCCTGGGATGAAGCCTACTTGATCATGGTGGATAATTGTTTTGATGTGATCTTGGAGTCTGTTTGCCAGTATTTTATTGAGTATGTTTGCATATTTTGTATTCATGAGGGAGATCGTTCTGTGGTTGTCTTTCTTTGTTGTATCCTTGTTTGGTTTAGGAATCAGGGTAATTGTAGCCTCATAGAAGGAGTTTGGTAATGTTCCTTCTATTTCTATTGTGTAGAACAATGTAAAGAATATTGGTATTAACTCTTCTTTGAAGATCTGGTAGATTTCTGTGCTGAAACCATCTGGTCCTGGGCTTTTTTTTTTTTTTTTTTTTTTTTTGCTTGGGAGACTTTTAATGACTGTTTCTATTTTCTTAGGGGTTATTGGACTATTTAAATAGTTTATCTGGTCTTGATTTAACTTAGGTATGTGGTACTTATCCAGAAAATTATCCATTTCTTTTAGATTTTCCAGTTTTGTGGAGTAGAGGTTTTTGAAGTATGACCTGATGATTCTCTGGATTTCCTCAATGTCTGTTGTTATGTTCCCCTTTTCATTTCTGATTTTCTTGATTTGGATGCTCTCTCTCTGTCTTTTGGTTAGTTTGGATAAGGGCTTGTCTATCTTGTTGATTTTCTCAAAGAACCAACTCTTTGTTTCATTAATTTTTTTGTATTGTTCTCTTTGTTTCCATTTTATTGATTTCAGCTCTCACTTTGATAATTTCCTGGTGTCTATTCTTCCTGGGAGACTTTGCTTCTTGTTCTGGAGTTTTCGGGTGTGCTGTTAAGTCACTAGTACGAGATTTCTCCGACTTCTTTATGTGGGCATTTAGTGCTATGAATTTCCCTTTTAGTACTGCTTTCATAGTATCCCATAGGTTTGGATATGTGGTGTTTTCATTTTTGTTGTTCTCTAGGAAGTCTTTAATTTCTTTCTTTATTTCTTCCTTAACCCATTGGTGATTCAGTTGAGCATTATTCAGTTTCCATGAGATTGTAGGTTAGCTGTAGTTTTTGTTGTTGTTTAAATCTAACGTTAAACCATGGTGGTCTAATAGAACACAGGAGGTTATTCCAATTGTTTTGTATCTGTTAAGATTTGCTTTGTGGCCAAGTATGTGGTCGATTTTAGAGAAGGTTCTGTGGGATGCTGAGAAGAAGGTATATTCTTCTTTGTTAGGATTGAATATTCTGTAGTTATTGATTAAGTCCATTTGAGTTATAACATCAGTTAAGTCCTTTATTTCTCTGTTAAGTTTCAATTTGGGAGATCTGTCCAGTGGTGAAAGTGGGGTATTGAGGTCTCCCACTATTAATGTGTGGGGTTTCATTAAGAATTGGTAATGTTTCTTTTACATATATGGGTGCCCTTGTGTTTGGGGCATAAATGTTTAGAATTGAAACGTCATCTTCTTGGATCTTTTCTGTGATGAGCATGTAATGCTTTTCTTGATCTCTTTTGATTGATTTTAGTTTGAAGTCTATTTTGCTGGGTATCAGGATGGTTACACCCACTTGTTTCTTTAGACTGTTTGATTGGAAAGTCTTTTCCCAGCCTCTTATTCTTAGGTAGTGTCTATCTTAGAATTTGAGGTGTGTTTCTTGTATGCAGCACAAAGATAGGTCCTGCTTTTGTATCCATTCTGTAAGCCTATGTCTTTTTATAGGTGAGTTAAGTCCATTGATATTAAGGGACATTAATGACCAGTGATTGTTCATTCCTGCTATTTTTTGGTGGTAGTGTGTGTGTACTTCTCTTCATTGGGGTTTACTGCTGTGGCTTTATCTATTGCCTGTGTTTTCAAGGGTGTATCTGACTTCCTTAGGTTGGAATTTTCCGTCTAGTGCTTTCTGTAGGGCTGGATTTGTGGGTAAGTATTGTTTAAATCTGGCTTTGTCTTGGAATGTCTTGTTCACTTCATCTATGATGATTGAAAGTTTTGCTGGGTATATTAGGCTAGGCTGGAATCCATGGTCTCTTAGTGTCTGCATTACATCTGTCCATGTCCTTCTGGCTTTCAAAGTCTCCACTGAGAAATCTGGTGTTATTCTAATGGGTTTGCCTTTTTAAGTCACTTGGCCTTTTTCCTTTGCTACTCTTAATATTCTTTCTTTATTCTGTACATTTAGTTGTTTAATTATTATGTGGCAAGGGGACTTTTTTGGGGGGTCTAGTTTGTTTGGTGTTCTATAAACTTCTTGTATCTTCATAGGCATTTCCTTCTTTAAGTTGGGAACGTTTTCTTCTATGATCTTGTTGAATATATTTTCTGTGCCTTTGAGTTAGTATTCTTCTCCTTCCTCTATCCCTACTATTCATAGGTTTGGTCTTTTCATGGTGTCCCAAATTTCTTGGACATTTTGGTTCATGACTTTGTTGGCTTTAGTATTTTCTTTGACTGATGAATCTATTTCTTCTACTGTATCTTCAATGCCAGAGATCCTCTCTTCCATCTCTTACATTCTGTTGGTTATACTTGCATCTGAAGTTCCCTTTTTTTTTCTCAGATTTTTTATTTCCAGCATTCCCTCTGTTTGTGTCTTCTTCATTTTTTCTATTTCCTTTTCAGGTCTTGGACTGTTTCCTTCATCTGTTTCATTGCTTTCATGATTTTCTTTCAGGGCTTTATTGTTTTCTTCCAGTGCTTTCTTGTTTTCTTCTGCTTTATTTGTCCCTTTCTCTAGTTTTTATAGCATTCTTCCCATTTTTTGTTTGTCTTTTCCTCAATTTCATTTGTGATTAATTCTATATAAGCCTCTACCTTCTTCATTATGTTATTCATAAAGCTGTTTTCTTAGGCTTTTTCCAATTTTGGTTGTTCAGGTCTAGATTTTGGAGGAGGGCTAGGTTCTGGTGATGCTGTATTGCTCTTTATTTTGCTGTATGTATTTCTGCCTTGATGTCTGCCCATCTCCTTGTGGTTTCATTCTTGGTCTTGTCAGTACACTCATTCCAGACAGAGCTGACAGATTCAGGAAGTCTCTCTCTCTTGTCCAGATGGGAGATCCAGGACTGGGTGGGAGCTCTTGTCCAGATGGAAAGTCTGGGGTAGGATGGGAGCTGGGGCCTGGTCTCTAAATCTCAGGAAGTGGCTGGGGTCTCAGGCGATGATGGGCGTGCGGGGAAGGCGTGGAGATTGCCGGGTCTGCCGGGGGTCTTGGAGGAGGGGAGCCTTCCTGGTGGTGGTGGAAGGGATCCTGCCTGATGGCCAGAACCTGGGGCCAAGTTAGGCAGGTCTTCCCCAGAATGGCTGGTGCCCAGGGATGGGATCAAGGCTGAGTCCAGGCATTCACCTCTTATCCAGATGGGAAGTCCACAGCAGCATGTGACACCTTTTAATATCTCAAACCTTCTCTTGCAACCAGTCCTAGAATACTTGCCATCACACTCATACATTGAGACTCTAAAAGAGTTTCTAAGCTATCTGATACATATGCAAGAAAGAGCACTACCTCTGGCCACTTACACATGGTATACAGATGGCAGCACCTTCATATACAAGGAGTATATGGAGTAGGATATGCAATTGTCTCAGATACCATAGTGGTCTAAACACAAGCTCTTCCAGCCCATACCACAAATCAGCAGGCTGAACTGATAGTTCTAACCCATGCTTGTTAAATAGCAAAGAGACAACTCCCAAAACTATTCACAGACCACTAGCCTGCTCCTGGTCTCAGAATAATGAGACCTCATCAACCTCTCAAGGATCATGCCCTACCCTATCAGGCCATGCCCTACCTCTTCTCCTTCTACTTCTTCCCACTCACTCATATTGCTATTAAACTCTACATTTGAATATTTAAGATTTAAGAGACATGTGCCCAGCTGTTCAAATAGACCACTCATATGGTAGGCTCTGGAGACTGCTGGAAACATAATGCCTATGCAGGAAATAACTCTGCATGTTATAAAAAATGGAGAATCTTTTACTTTCTGATTAAGGACCCAAGGCATTGCAATTGAAAAATGGGAGTCATTGGAAAACTTTACTATAGCACCTATTAAATTTGCCCACCAGATGTGCTCAAATAATAGAGGGCACATTCTGCTCTTTCAGTCCCTAGTAATGGATAGAGTAGAAGTAGTCCAAGATCCTCAAAGGCTCGTACATCCTCAATGTCACCCCCTTTTTTTGATCCCTCATTCTTGTCACACCATCTCTTGTTTCAGACACTAAGTACCACAATTCAGCTATTGAGTGATGCTTAGGCTGACAATTTTGGAGAATGCTGGTTATGTGTCCTTCCAGAGTCAAATGCTCATCCATCATTTGTGGCCTCACCCATTTCATTGTCTTATTAGATTCTCTCACCTTACCATTTATTAATTACTTCAAGCCAAATGTCATCATTACCCCTTATTTCTCTCATATTCTCTTTGGCATTACAAACTGCTTTAACTCCTCAGTAATTCAATTTGTGGTTACTCTGGGTTCTGAAGACTACAATACTACCATTACCCTTGGTACTAAAAAGCCCCTTTGTCCAAACATTCACAGTGACTCTATTCTCTGTGATACTTAGGTTTATCACTGTTTACCTGCTAGGTAGTCTGGAACTTGTACCATGATATTCCTGTTTCCTAAATTATGGATGGTACCTGGTGAAGAACCCTTGTCAAACCAAGTTCATAGCAGCAAGGCATGACACACAAGCCATCCAAATAATAGTCTTTCTAGCAGCCCTGGGCATAAGTGCAGGTATAGCCACTGGAATATCAGAACTGATTACTTCTCTAGCTATTTACAATCATATTTTCTCACAATTCATCCAGAATTTCCAACAAGTAGCTCAGACAATCCTTACTCTTCAGGAACAAATAGACTCATTGGCCACTGTAGTATTGAAAATCAGAGAGGATTGGATTTCTTAAAAACAGAAAGAAGTGGTCTTTGCCTCTTTTGGGGGGGAAGAATGTTGATTTCATATCAATCAATCAGGGTTAGTGAAAGATAAGACCCAACAACTTCAAATGGATCTTCAAATCAGAAACAGCTTGATGCCCCCAGACAGTAGAGCACTAATAGTCAGATATGGAAATGGATGCTACCTTTCTTATCCCATTTTTTCTTACTTTTCCTGGCCCTACTATTTGCACCCTGCCTCGTAAACATCTTGGTTAGATTTCTTCAACAACAAATCCTGTGAGACCAAAATGAGCCATCTTAGTAATAAGACCAAAATGCCTTCACCTGAAAGCTAAGGCCTAAGATTTCTCCTTCTAGGAATAGGCCAATAGTTACTGAAACAAGTCAGTCCAGATTCCAGAAACCAGGAAGTATAAAAGTAGAGAGTCACAAGGTAGTCACGAGGTAATGCCTGCCAGACTATGGAATGTCCTCTCTCTGGTTTCCAGGGTAACTGACCATAAAAATGCCCCCACCTGAGGGCAGCCAATGAGAAATGGTGGCGGGCAACCACTCCCTTAGAAGTAAGATTTAGCCATGATTTCTAGAAAGCCCCTAGAAGCAAGCCAATCAGAATTGTACCCATATTAGCATCCCTAAACGATGTAACCTTGTGATTTTTCCCTTTAAAAACTGAGCTTGTAGACAGGCGGGCACTTCCTCCAGCTTCCACTGTGTTGGGAGTATTGGATGAAGTCCCTAGCTAGGCTTGTATTGCTTTTGGATATCCCAGAATTTAACCTTGCTTTTGCATTCCAGCATGCTCATCTTTGGTGGTCTCTCTGGGGATCACGATCTGGGCACAACAATCCAAAATATTTGTGACCAAACTCTGAACAAGTAAATATTATGGGATTACCAGCCCCTATCGATGAAGCCAGACATCTGCAGAACCTGGTTACATCTTGAGGAGGAAGATCAAGATTGTACCAAGAACCTTGATGCCTCAATTCAGCAGGAAGCAGTCTAATGATAACTTTGCCCTCTTTCCAACCTCCAACTGCTTATTACACTTTTCAATCCCCAGGTGCTTATTACCCTTTCCAATCCCCAGCTGCTTATTACTAAACAAAACAAGGGTGTGAAGAAAAAGGGGGTGGCTAAAGAAACCCACCCTGACCATGAGCCCAGAACTAGGGAAAGGTGGATCAGATCAGGGCAGAAAGAACCACAGTTTGGCTCAGTTTAGATCAGAACCATCTCTGCTCCTGGCCAACTGAGTTGTGAAACCAAACAATCACAGAGCAGAATAGTAGAACCCTGGGCCCCAAGTCAAACTCTCATTGACTCCACTCCTAAGACTTCCTATATAAATCACCCTGCCTGGTCAGTTAGAAAAAATTGCTGTTCTCTCCTCCCTGGTAGAGGCAGCCACTCTCCTGGACACCTCCTTTCCAAATAAATCTCTTTCTCAAAAGAGATTTGGGTGTGAAGATATTCATTCACTGGCATAGAGAAGATCCTTGCTGAGATGTCCCTCAGAGGCCAAACAAGGGAGAGCTGAAAGAGCAGAGCAAGGAGGAGCTGAACAGAAGATCTTTGCTGAGATGTCTCTCAGTGGACACAGCAAGAGTGAGCTGAAAAATAACTCTTTTGTCTGGAGCTGGAGGAGATTGTGACATTTTTGCAGGGTTTTTTCCTTTTGCAGTGTGAAGTAAAAAAAAAACATCATCTTAGGCTAGAGAAGCAGAGCTCTGCTAGGAAGCCCTCTTAAGGAGGTGTAGAGCAAAGCTCAGCTGTAGCAGCTGTCCAGGAGAGGAGCAGGATTGCTATATCCTGCTGAGAGATCACCCCCCTTCACACCATTTATACCGTGACTTTCCCAAATAGTCAGGATACCTTTCCCTGCTGAAGCAGTTCCAGGCATGACTTTCTCGAGAAGTCAAAAAAATTGTCCCTCCCAGGGTTTGGCTGCTTCTTTGCAGTTTCAGCAGTCAGAGCTCTGCACAACAGCTCCAGGTGTCCAGGAAACCTTCAGGGCAGATCTGTTGTTCTCAGCAACTCCTGCTGTCCAGGATACCTCACCTTCCAGGGCTGAACTGTCTCCTTGCAGTTCAGTCATCAGAGCTATTCCGAGCATCTCCGGGTGTTGCCTTACTCCCCAGGTAGTCAGGACACCTTTCCCAGTGTTTCAATACTCACGTTTTGCTGCTAAAATCTGGGACTAAACCCAGAGTTGTTGCAACAAATTTACTTACATTCTCTGTTTAGATTTGTCCTCCATTTTTGACTGGATAATTTAGTTTGTTGATGTCTAGTTCAGTTCATTATATGCTTTGGAAATCAACTCATTATATATTTGGAAATCAGTTTTTTATATTTTGTCTGATGTGGGGGTTGTTGAAGACCTTTTCCTATTTTGTAGGCTGCCATTTGGCCCTATTGATGGTTCTCTTTGCCTTACAAAAGCTGTTCAATTTCATGAGGTACCATTTATTAATTTTCAATCTTAGAGCTTGCACTATTGGTATTGTGTTCAAGAACATGTCACCTGGCCATACGCTCAAGGCTCTTTGCAACTTTCTTTTCTATCAGGTTCAGTGTAAGTTGTTTTATATTGAGTTCTTTCATCCTCATGGACTTGAGTTTTGTGCATGGTGACAGATATGGATCTCTTTGCATTCATCTACATGTTGACACACTGTTATGTCAGCACCACTTTTTTGAGATGCTTTCTATTTTCCTTTGTATAATTTTGGTTTCCATTTCAAAAACCAGGTGTCCATCAGTTTTTGGTTTAATATCTGGACCTTCCACTTAATCCCATTGGATAAACTCTCTGTTTTTATCCTAATACCCTGTATTACCTGTGTTTTTTATTGTTATAGCTTTGTCGTGGAGCTTGAAATCAGAGACGATGTTAACTATGGGGTCATTTTATTGTAGAGAACTGTTTATCCTGTTTTTTTTTTGTTTTCCCATTTGATATTGAGTATTGGTTTTTTTCAAGATCTGTAAAGAATTGTATTGGAATGTGATGGGAATTGCTTTGAATCTATATATGGATTTTGGTAAGATTGACATTTTAACTATGTTAACTCTACCAATTCCTGAGCATGGGAGATCTTTCCATCTTCTGATATTTCTTTCTCTTTCTTTCTTCAAATACTTGAAGATTTTGTCATGCAGGACTTTCATTTGCTTGGTTAGAGTTATACCCATATTTTTTTTTAATTTGTGGCTATTGTCAATGGGGTTGTTTTTCTGATTGTTTTTTCAGCCCATTGATCATTCATATATAAGAGGACATGTGATGTTTTTGAGTTAATCTTGTATTTATGCACAACACTGAATGTAATTATCAGCTGTAGCAGTTCCCTGATAGGATTTTAGGGTCACTTATGTACTATAATAACCTCTGCAAATATTAATAGTTTGACTTCTTCCTTTTTTAATTTTATACACTTGATCACTTTTAATTCCTAGTTACAGCGTGAGCTTGGGAAGAGCAGGAGACATCTACATTGGGTTGAAGGCCAGGATCTATTGTGTGATTTTTTGATATACTCAATATGGTCAAGACACTTTACACATGAATGAAAATTTTAAAGAATAAAATCTGCTCAACTTTAATCCTTCTTTACTTATCCTTTAACAAATTAAGGATAAAGTGCCATTCTGTAGATATATGGTTCATGTAATTGTTTCTTCATGTTTCTCTAGAGAATGACAATCACAAAACAAATGTAGAGCAGACTGAATGTCTAGGCCTGTAGATGGCATTCAGGGATCACAAAAGCCCCTTGTGTATTTTCACAAAGAGAAAACTTTATCTAAGAATGATCTATTTAGATGAGTTCTGGAAATGCTTTCATCTTTAAAGATCACTTTTTTCCATACCCTGATATGAAGAAATACAGAATTAATATGCAAATTTAGAGGGGGCATAGGAGAAGGTTTATTTCATTGGCTTTGAACATTTCATATTTGTAACATCCTCTATGATGCTCTTGTGTCATTTTTAGAGTACCGACAGAGAAATTCGAGCTTTTTCTGGCATTCATTTTTGCTACTGAAGAGATCAACAGGAACCCTTATCTTTTACCCAACATGTCTTTGCTATTTTCCATCCTTGTTGGCCTGTGTTCTAATACAACAAAAGTAATTGATTTAAAATATTCACCACAAGCAAATTTTTCAATAATTCCTAATTATGAGTGTGGAAATTCTATATGTGATGTATCACTTATAGGACCATCATGGAGTACCTTTATAAAAATGACAACCATTATTACATCTCCAAAGGTGAGACAGAGTGGTACAAGTTAGAGATAACAGCTTGTCTATGCCAATCCCAAGCTTCTACAGAGAATGAATGGGCAACATGAGTTGGTGTTTGCCAGTCTATATCTTCTAAAGGATTAAGAAATCACTTTTTTGTATGTCACCAACATTTCTTTTTATTACAAAAATAAATGAATTGGTGGGGGCAGAAATGCAAAACTTTTGTTGAACATTCAGACTTATCATAAATATTCTAGAATCCAATATAATCCATTGACAGGTTTATCTAGCTGTCTTCTGCAGGAGGTCTTGAAGGTGAGTAATACAACTCATATCTATGAATGAAGCTTCTGCCTATTATATTCCTCACATTGCTTTCTTTGTTTTTTATCCTTCAGATTTTCTTTGGACCATTTCATCCTCTCCTGAGTGATAATGTCCTATTTCCCTATGTCTACCGGATAGCACACAAGGATACATGTTTGCCCAAGGCTATGGTCTCTTTGATGCTTTATTTTACATGGACCTGGGTATGGCTGGTTGTCTCAGATGATGACCAGGGGATTCAGTTTCTCTCAGACTTAAGAGAAGAGATGCAAAGAAATAAAGTCTGCTTAGCTTTTGTGAATATGATCCCAGATAACATGCAATTGTACACAGCAAGGGCTGGAATATATGACAAACAAATCATGGCATCATCAGCAAAGGTTGTTATTATTTATGGTGAAATGAACTCTACCCTGGAAGTCAGCTTCAGAAGGTGGGGCTATTTAGGTGTACAGAGAATCTGGGTCACCACCTCACATTGGGATGTCACCAAAAGTAAGAGAGATTTCAGTCTTGACCCCTTCCAAGGGACTGTCACTTTTGCACAGCACTGTGGTAAAGTTTCCAAATTTAGGCATTTTATGAAAATAGTGGACATTTCCAAATATCCAGTAGACATTTCTCAGATGAGAACAAAGTGGAATTACTATAACTGTTCAGTCTCTGAGACCAGCTTTAGCTCAGTGAATTATTATTTATTCAACACTACAGTTGAGTGGTTATCACAACACAAATTTGACATGGTCATGAGTGCAGAAGGCTACAATTTATACAATGCTGTGTACGCTGTTGCCCACACTTACCATGAAATTGTTTATCAACTAGTAGATTCTCAGCCTATAGCTGAACTCAGAGGAATATTCCGTGACTGTCATCAGGTAAATTATCATACTTTCCATCCTTCTTAAGTCATTATATTTCTAAATGGCCCCACAAGTGTTCATATTCATATGAACTTGTCAGGGACTGTTCTATCAATACAACGATTTATCAAATCTCCCTAATATGAATATTTTATGTCAACAAATCGACTTCACAAGATTAACACTCAATGGATGACACTATTTGCATGTGAAGTAGTTATTTTTGTGAGAATGTATCTCAACATTTTAACAAATGTGTTTAATATTGGAAATAGTCACTGAAAATGTTATAAAATCCTTAATTGACAACTAAAAAAGAATTTCTTTCTAGAGACACAAAATATGTATTGATAAATGTCATAAATAATTATTTATATGAAGTATCAATGTTGACAAATAATAAGGACTGCTTGGTGTTAATAGTTTTACTTTTATCTCTTATATGTATAATGTATTTGCCTGATATGTATTCCCTCTATTCCTTTCAAAAACTTCCAGTCCTCTCACTGCTTAATTACACAACTTGTCTCTTTTTAAAAATAATTTTTGCTACACACACATACACAAATTAACCCACACACACTTAAGTAAAATCATCCCTTTGGACAGTTTCCATGCAAATAACAAATGTTCAGATCTCTTTCACTATGTTATTATTTGATAACATTTCTTCTATTTGCACCATGAGTAATGCATATGAAGTGTAACAAAATGTAATTATACATGAGATATCTTATATTAACTAGATAGGATATCATCAATATTCTTGTCTTTTCTGGAACACATTGAAAATTATGGGTCATTCACAATGTCACTTTACCTTACTGGATAAGCATAGGTAATCATTTAATGATGTGTCTCACTTAGATGGCTTCTTTGCTGAAGAAGAGGGTATTTACTAACCCTATTGGAGAGCTGGTGGACATGAATCTGAGAGGAAAACTGTGTGCAGACTATGACATATACAACATTTGGAATTTCCCACAAGGATTTGGATTAAAGGTGAAACTAGGAGGTTGTTCCTCCTATTTCCCACAGAGCCAACAACTGCACATATCTGAAGACTTAGAGCAGACCATGGGAGCAACACTGGTGTGTACACAATCATTTTCATTCCTTGCAGTACATCTGTGCTACAAAAATGTGTGGGATCAGAGTGATGGCTTGGTGGTTAACAACAGTCTCTGCATTTGGGAAGGGCCCAAGCTCAGTTCACACAGCTCTGTTTTTGATGATACAATCCTTTGGGGATCCATAGACACCAAGAGTTGTATTTCAATTCACCTCATACCACAGAAACAGATATACAAAATAAAAACACAATATGTAGATCATTAAAATTTTATAACTAGATAGAAACCATTAAATTTTGTGATTCTGTGTCAACATCTTTATAGCTTAATCAAGTATAGCATGCAAATGTTTCCAGAAACATATTTCTAAATCCCAAACTTTCATTTAACGTAAAATTTTAAGCCGCTGAGAGACTCCTACCACATGCCCAGTTTTTTTCATTCTCTGACTCTATATAATCCCACTCTGTCTTCTCCCCCACCCAATTCATCATCCTTGATTTTGATTTTAAACACTTCGGGAGCAATGCATGCCTCCTAAGCATGCCTTTTGCATCATTTTGATTAGGGAAGACACAATTTTGAATCTCTACAATCAAACTTGATACAAACAATGTGACTCAATGTAATAAATATTGTAGGTCCTTCAACTTCATTGCAGGTATATAGAAAATGCTCAGATCAAAAACTGAATATGATATGTAATGTGTGATAATAGAAGAATATTTGAAACCTGTGTCTGTTACTTTGTTCGTTTCAGCTTCCGACTTCTACATGCAGTGTGACATGCACTCCTGGATTCAGGAAATTTCATCAAGAACACGCAGCAGACTGCTGCTTTGACTGTGCCTGGTGCCCAGAGCATGAGGTTTCCAATGAGACTGGTATGTGTTTGTTTGCAGAAGACATTGCTGAAATGGAATATCTTCTCCTCTCAAAAAGAGAAAAGTTCTTGAAGGAAACTGAAGACATAAAATATGTGATTTTAATAGAATGATTTCTTTGATATCAACCATAATATGAACTCTGAGAGGAAAGTGAACTGTCTTCCTTAAATAACACATCTTGCTCACACAATGAAGGTTAAAAATCTATATTTTCCAAAAAAAATCTTTTTCCAATAAAAATTTTGCAGTCATTTTACATACCAATCAGAGATCCCTCTCTTCCCTCCTTCATCCTCCCCCCCCCAACTGAACTCCATCCCATACAACAAGAAGGGAAGGCCTCCCACGGGTAAGCACATCCAGTAGAGGCAAGTCCAAGCCCTTCCCCTGGCTCAAGGCTTCACGAGGTGTCCTATTATAGTTAGTGAGCTCCACAATGGCCTCTCATGTATCAGATGGATTCTGTCCTTCCTCCAGGGGGCCTCAAAGCAGATCAAGCTACACAACTGTGTCATGATGTAGAGAGCATAGTCCAATCCCATGCAGGCTCCACATCCATTGATCCCACTTTCATGAGTTTCCACAAGTTTGGTTTGGACATCCCTGCATGTTTCCCCATCATGGTCTTGATGTCACTGCTCATAGAATCCCTATTATCTCTCTTTGACTGGATTCCTGGAGCACTGCCTGGTGCTTGGCTGTGGATCTCTGTATAGGCTTCCATCAGTTACTGGATGAAGACTCTATGATAACAGATTACTAGAGCAGACCAGTTCAAGCACCCTCATCACTATTTCTAGTTGTCCAAGCTGGGGTCATCTTTGTGGATTCCTGGCAACTTCTCTTGTACCCACTTTCTCTCTATCCCCATGACATTTCCCTCTATCATGGTATCTCTTTCATTGCATTCTCTCTCCATCACTTTTCCTGCTTGACCATCCCATTCTCTTATGTTCTCATCCCCCATACCCTATCCTTTATTGCCACACCTCACCCCCAGTTCACTCATGGAAATTTCAACTATTCCCCTTTCCTAGGGTGATCCATGCATCCCTCTTTGGGTCTTCCTTGTTAGTTAGCTTCTCTGGAGCTGTGGTATACAGTCTGGTTATCATTTCCTTTACATCTAGTATCCACTTATGAGTGAGAACATACCATGTTTGTCCTGAGTCTGGGTGACCTCACTCAGGATGAGTCTTCAACAGTTTCCTTCACATGATTAATATTTTTCATAGTTTTCTTTAAGGGAATTATTGATTTCTTAACATTTTTTGTTTGTGTTTTCCTCAATTTTTAAGGGAATTTTTTATTTGCTCTTTAAAGGCCTCTAGTATCTTCATGAATTATCTTTAAGGTTACTTTTACCTGCTTCTGCTACATTGTGATGTTCAGGTCTTGCTGTTGTAAAAGAGCTAGGTTCTGGTGATGCCATATTGCTTTTTATGTTGTTATATGTATTTTTGCACTCATGTCTGCCCTTCTCTTCCTCTAACAGGTGCAAGTGGTGCCTGTGTCTAAGTGAGCTGCTATGGTCCACTCTGTGTCTGTGTCTTAAACTTAGCTCTTGGTCTAATTGGAGCTGACAGATTCTGTATCTCAGGAAGCTGCTCTTGGTCCAATCCAAGCTAGGTGATTCTGTGAATCAGGGAGCCACTCCTGGTTTTATCAGGGCTCTTCGTCCAGTCAGAGCTGACAGATTCTGTGTCTCAGGAAGCCACTCTTGGTCCAATGAGAGATGGCACTTTGGTTTCTGTGTCTCAGGAAGTTACTTGGGTCACAGATGGGTATTGGGGTAGGGTGGGGGTCTTGTAAATTGCAAGGTCTAATGGGGGGTTTTGGGGGGTCCATGGAGGAGCTTCCTCTGCTGGACTGCAACTGGGGGAGAGGTGGGTAAGGGTTCCCAGGACTGGCTGTGTCCAGGGGCCTACATCCTAGAGGCAGGACTCACTGGTTGGGAGAAGAGTCCCTCACTCCAAAAAATGTTTAATGAAAACCAGAAATATTTTGTAATTTATTCTACAAGAATCCTTTGAACACAGTATTGGTATCCATATGTCTAATCTTCCTTCACCATTTGTATGAATTGAATTTAAAACAGAATCAGCCAGTCCACATTATTGTCCACCTGGCACACAGCTTATCACTGATGAGGACCAGAGAGAGTTTCAGACTCTTGTATTTAATGAAATATATTTAAGACCTTGAGGAATAGCTTACAGAGCAAAGCAATTACTGTGGAATGATTGGGATGAGCATTCAGTTACCAAGAATACACCCCAAGATGTGATAGTATTCTTTAGCAATCACATCGTACCAAAAGATAAGAAAAGTTTTCAGAAAAGCCATAATCTTGCATCTCATCTAAGTTGGAAAGTGCAGTTGGGAACAAAAAGAGACTTTCTAAAAGAGAGGGAACTGAAGAAAAACACCTGATGATTGTCTTCTGAACTGCAAATACATGCACAGATGCAAGTGTGCTTACACTAACATGCAAAAATCACTCACAAAATCACATGTGCACATTTATGCCTACCATGTAAACATAAGCATATATTTAATTTAAATCTTTAGTTTAAAATTAATTATGTCCCTTTCATTTCTCCTTTCATTACCAGCATTAGCCTCACTTGAAACACAGTGACATGTCTGCTGTGGGATGTTCTGTATGTCAAATGTGTTGCTGATTAGTCAATAATTAAAACACTGATTGGCCATTGGCTAGGCAGGAAGTGTAGGCGGGACAAGGAGGAGAATAAAGCTGGGAAGTGGAAGGCTGAGTCAGAGAGACACTGCCAGCCGCCACGATGAGAAACAGCATGTGAAGATGCCGGTAAGCCACGAGCCATGTGGCAAGGTATAGATTTATAAAAATGGATTAATTTAAGCTGAAAGAACAATTAGCAAGAAGCCTGCCATGGCCATACAGTTTGAAACCAATACAAGTCTCTGTGTTTACTTGGTCGGGTCTGACGGCTGTGGGACTGGCAGGTGAGAGAGATTTGCCCTGACTGTGGGCCAGGCAGGAAAACTCTACCTACAAATGGCGCCCAACGTGGTGGCAAGAGTTTCCACCTAAAAACCTGAGAAAAGATTCTAAAACGGAGCTAAAAACAGTTCCTAATTGTCTCTCTCAAATGAGCGGCAGCTGCTGGTTTGAGCTACTGGTGGGTTCCTAGCGTGCGTGCTCGACCTGCCTATGGCGGGAATGAGGCCTTTGCAAGTGGCACTTTGAGCTGCATGGTGGATTTAGCCTTTGCTGGTGCAGAGCAAAAGGGGAGGTTTCTGGGCTACACGCTGCTTGGCTAAAAGCATAGACCCCCGATAGCTCCCAGAGCTGGCGGTAAACCATGGCCATGTTGGGAAGCTGAGGTGGGTGGATCCAGCAGCCACAGCTGCTGCAGTTTAAGGCAATAGATTCACAATAAGACAGATTCAGATGTAATAGTTTACAATGTGTGTAAAAGATATGTAGGCTTGAAAGAGACAAAAAAGATGATATATAGAGTTATAGAAATAAATACATAGTTTTAAAAAATAAAGTCTTTAAAGAGACAGTAAAGGTAGTATAAAAAATAAGCCACGTAAAAATGGATATTACACAGAGAATCTGCATTGTGTTGTCTTTGGGACTTTTAACTGCAGAAAAATATTTGATTGTAAAAGCTGTTGAGTTATGCCAAAATGTATATTTTAAAGGTACCTTGACTTCAAAATTTGGATATAAGGATATGTTACTTTGGAAAGGAGACTCTGCTTTTGTTCCCACAGAAAGCCAGAGGCTATGGATTTGTTCCAGATTAAGATACATCAGGTTTGACCAGCCAAGACCCCCTGAAAGGTCTCTGATGACACCATGGCCCAGATGATCCAACATCCAGAATGGTTTGAAGGCATCTGGCTCAGACGATACAGCCTCATGAACTATTCCATAATCCTAAAATTTTCTTTGTTTCCCCATAAGATACAGCGCCCCCCTCCAGCAGGAAGTAGTAAGAGAAGCTACGCCCAAATTCCCAAATTATATGTAATTTTATTTTGTTAAGGTTAAAACCTTCCTTTTTGAAAAAAAAAATGGGGGAAGTGCTGTGGGATGTTCTGTATGTCAAATGTGTTGCTGATTAGTCAATAATTAAAACACTGATTGGCCATTGGCTAGGCAGGAAGTGTAGGCGGGACAAGGAGGAGAATAAAGCTGGGAAGTAGAAGGCTGAGTCAGAGAGACACTGCCAGCCGCCACGATGAGAAACAGCATGTGAAGATGCCGGTAAGCCACGAGCCATGTGGCAAGGTATAGATTTATAAAAATGGATTAATTTAAGCTGAAAGAACAGTTAGCAAGAAGCCTGCCATGGCCATACAGTTTGAAACCAATACAAGTCTCTGTGTTTACTTGGTCGGGTCTGACGTCTGTGGGACTGGCAGGTGAGAGAGATTTGCCCTGACTGTGGGCCAGGCAGGAAAACTCTACCTACACATGTCTACTCAATTCTCAAGTCAGTAGCAAAAAGACTAGGTAGGTAGATTAAATTCAAATACACTATATGTATGGATGAATTTTAAATACAATGTTAAAAATTTCTAAATTTTTATGTTGTAACATATTCAAAATTCATGAGTTGTTTGGATTTTTTCCAATACATAGATGAATAGTGGCAAGAACCCAAGTGAATGTGAAATTATAGATATCCACATACCAGACATCATTGGAATAAAACATAGTAGAAAAAGTACATGTCCTTTTGTCCAAATATTTATATTAAATATTGATGTTATGAACTTAAAACTAAGGGCATTTTGGTGCATAAGAGTACAGCTTTTTTTAATGGAAATATTGATTTTATGCAAACAGTGTGTACCTGAGAGAATTGTCAATCATTGACTCTGTATGAAGATATAGACCAATGGCACAAGCAAAATGCACATACATAGCACTGTATCCCCTGCCTTTGTGGTCTGGGCATGCTGTCTTAGTCAGTGTTCTATTGCTATGAAGAGGCACCATGAGCATGAACATTATTTTTTGAGAAAAGCATTTAATTGTGGCTCACTGACACTATCAGAGGTTCAGTCTATTGTTGTAATTACAAGGACCCCGGCCGCACACAGGTAGATATGGTTCTGGAGAAGTGGCTGAGTGTTCTCTTTCCAGATTCTCAGGCAGAAGGAAGAGAGAGACACTGGGGCTACTTGTGTTTACTCAGAAACCAAAGCCCATCATCAATGACACACTTTCTCCAAAAATGTCACAGGTACTCCCACAAGAATAAATCACTTAATCCTTTTCAATCATGCCTCTCCCTGGAGAACACGGATAATAATTGAGGAGCCTGTGGGGATCATTCTCACTCAAAATCCTATATAATGGTCTCTGGTCCCCCTAGGCTCATAGGCACATCATAATTTAAAATGCATTTCATCCAAAGTCAAAAGTCCAGAAGGGCAAACTCCAAATTCTGCATCTCCATGTCTATTTTAAAGCACTCTTCAGATCTCCAATACCTTTCTGTTTTGTTGATTGTAACAAACTACTCTCTCTTGGGCTGGTTCATCACCCTGTCTGCAAGTATATTGGCAGGTGCCTCGTGACTCTGCCATGTCCAACATCTTGAGATCTCCAATGAAATCTGTGCTTCACCTTCCCTGCTTTTCTCAAAGGTACCTTTTGGCCTCCATGTAGGGACACCTTGGACAAATACCTGTCCTAGTGGCCTTACTTAGCTATGGATGGAGGTTCCACACCTGCCTTCTTCTATCCTTTGCTCAAAGCCAGAACCATGTGACCAAATCTTCCAATGTTTTCTGCTTATTAGGATGTTCAAATACAGTTTTACCTGATTTTTATTTTTAATGATTTCTTTCACCAAAACCTAATGTATTTCATTTCACAAGTTGGAAGCTTAGCTCAGTGCATTCTTACCTTGATGTTGTCATTTTCCTTATTCCATTTTGCAACAGGCTTTCCTTGAAATATTTTATCTCTTTAAGCTCTGGAATTACCTGCATTACAATTCCTGGGGCTCCTTTTCTTCTCAAACCATTTATTTAGTATTTTCCATGCTCACCTAGCTCCTTTTCACTATGGATTTGATTAAGAGTGACAATTAATAACCAAGTAAGAATTGAATGTTGGTCAAGTTTTCCTGGTCTTGCCTGGCCCATGGTCAGGACAAATGTCTATCACTCGCCAGTCCCACAGCCAAGTAAACACATAGAGACTTATATTACTTATAAACTGTTTGGCTGTGGCAGGCTCCTTGTTTTCCAGTTCTTATATCTTCAATTAACTCATTTCTGTTAATCTATTTGTTGCCACATGTTCTATGACTTTACCTGTTGCCTTTACATGTTGCTTCCTGGATGTCAGGATGGCATCTCCTGACTCAACCTTCCACTTCCCACAATTCTCTTCTCTGCTTGTCCCACCTATCCTGTACTTTCGGCCTGGCTACTGGCCAATCAGTGTTTTATTTATCAATCAATCAGAGCAACACATTCACAGCATCCTCAGCAAGACAACACTAGACTGTCTTAAAATTTCCTCAATTTTCCTAATTCAAAACTCTTCAGTTTGGCCTCAGATATATTTTTGGACCAGAACAAATAGGAACCACACTCTTAGTCAAAATATTAAAGGAACAGTCTCTGAGACATTTTACTAATTTTTATGCCTATGAAGCTGCTTGAGTTTCAGAGGTTCCTACTGTTCAAATATCCCTGGGGACTGCTTTCCATGATCCCAATAGCATGGCCCATGAAGCCTTACTTAAAACATTCAACTGCTTTCCTAATCCCTAGTTCCAAAGACCACATTTTGGCAACTAGAAGCATGTCTGGGCCTGTCACAGTAATATTTCACTCCTCCCTATTATTTTTGTCTTCGTGTGTGTTATATTACAGTGAAGAGACACCATAACCATGACAAGACTTATGAATAAAGCATTTAATTGGGGCTTGCTTACAGTTTTAATCCATTGTCATAATGACAGGGAATATGTCAGAACAGAGAGAGACACAGTTCTGGAGAAGATGAGTGTTCTACATACAGATTATCAGGAGCATGAAGAGAGAGGCACTGAGGTATGCTTGAAAGCCCATCTTCAGTGACACACTTCTCCCAACAAGGTCAAACCTACTACAATAAGAACACATATTTTAATCTTTTCAAATAGGTCCATTCCCTATTGACCAAGCAATCACATCTCTGAGCATATAGAAGCCTCTCTCCTTTTATCCACCACACATTCACAGTACAAAGATCTGTAGATAATAAGTATAATGTTTGAGAATTTAACCAATCTGAGCTGTTTTTATTACCACTTATAAGCCCTAAGAAAATAAGTATTTTTCTTATTTTAAAAACTTGCATAAATATGGAAGTTGATAAATGGGAATAAGAAGCTACTCTGTTCCCTTTATGGTAAAGGTGGTGATTTCCATCACCAAGGATGGATTGCTACAGAGCAGCCTGTCTGCGCTGCTTCCTATAGCAACAAGGAAAAAATTATCAATGAAGACAAAAACAGTTATTGAGGTATCCTCTGATTAATACAGACACTAAAAGATTAAGACTATAATGATGGAATTTTTAATTTCCTTCTGCAGATGTGGAGCAGTGTGTTCACTGTCCAGAGGATCAGTATTCCAACCCAGAGCACACACGCTGCCTGCAAAGACATGTCTCCTATCTAGCTTATGAAGACCCATTGGGGATGACTCTGGCCTGCATGTCCCTGTGCTTCTCTGCCCTCATGGCTCTTGTTCTTGGTGCTTTTGTGAAGTATAATAACACTCCCATAGTGAAGGCCAATAACTGCATTCTCAGCTACATCCTACTGATCTCCATCACAATCTGTTTCCTCTGTTCATTGCTCTTCATTGGGCATCCCCACATAGTGACCTGCATCCTTCAGCAGACAACATTTGGAGTGTTTTTCACAGTGGCTGTGTCTACAGTCTTGGCCAAGACTATTACGGTTGTCTTGGCCTTCAAGCTCACGACTCCAGGAAAAAGAATGAGAGGGATACTGGTATCAGGGGCACCTAAATTTGTCATTCCCATCTGTACCTTGATCCAACTCATTCTCTGTGGAATCTGGCTGGTCACGGCCCCTCCCTTTATTGACACAGATACACACTCTGAGCATGGACAGATTATCATTGTGTGCAGCAAAGGCTCATCTATTGCATTCCATTTTGTCTTGGGATACTTGGGCTCCTTGTCTCTGGGGAGCTTCACTGTGGCTTTCTTGGCCCGGAATCTTCCTGACAGATTCAATGAAGCTAAATTCCTGACCTTCAGCATGCTGGTGTTCTGCAGTGTATGGGTCACCTTCCTCCCTGTCTACCACAGCACCAAGGGGAAGGTCATGGTGGTTGTGGAGGTCCTCTCCATCTTGGCCTCCAGTGCAGGGTTATTAGGGTGCATCTTTGTCCCAAAATGTTATGTTATTTTCATGAGACCAGATTTAAATTCTCTTCAAAAGTTCAGGGATAAATCACTTTACTGACCCATTCCTAGTTTTAAGATTTTTAGATGACACCTAAAATATCTCTGTTCCATTTCCTTGGAGTGACTCCCTCTTCCATTCTCAGCTTTCATCATTTTCCCATCCAGTTTATCAAGTTTCATAATGTCATCCTTATTGAACACATTTTGGTGGTAATGTGGGTAAGACTTTACTATATACATTCTACTCTTTATAGTACACATATTCTCACAGTAATCTCCCTCATCTTAAGACTCTCAAGATCTTTCCTTCCTTTTTCAATGTTCCTTGGGCCTTAGGTTGGGAAGGTTTTGTAGAAGGATTGATTGTTTTATTGTAAATGTATATGTTGAATGGGAGGAATCATTCATAAATAAACCCTGTTAGTCTTTATTCCCAACTATTTTTCTATGTGGTATCCTGAAGAGTACTTTCTAGCAACTTGTATGATAGTAAGGGAAAGGCTTCTACTTGGGCACCAGATAGACTTTTTCATATTTGATGACAGAAGTAAGTGTTGTCCGCTGGAATATCACCTCAGCAGCTGGTACTATAGAGAAATCCTAACCCACAAGCCTCAGGGATCTATATGGGAAAAGATGTAGAAATATTTAAAGAGGCAGAGGTAGTGGACGTCTTCATGGAAGCATTATCACCTAGAAATCAACAGGACTAGACAATCACATGAAATTACAACAGTGTTGGAAACATACATAAGGTCTGCAGTGGTACCAGCCAAAAATATATCACAGTACTAACAAGTAGACATGGACTCAAATCCAATCCATAAACAAGAAATAGTGTGCAGTTCTTGCCTTTTGCAAAAGAGACAGCATTTTCTAGAATGGTGTTTCAATGGTTATTTCAACGACACTCCTGGGTCATGCATTTTGTTGTAGCTGGACACACAAGATATATTTCGTGGGTTTTTATTTTCTGTGTTCTGGGCAGGGGGCTTCTTTTTATTCTTTTTCTTTGGGCATTGGTTTATTTATTTTATTTTTTTTTTGCTTATTTGTTATGATTTCCATTTGTGCTTTTTTTGTTTAAGAGAGATAAGAAAAAACATAAAATTGGATTCAAAGATATGTGTGTAGGATTGGGGAGCCATTTATAGAGGGGAAAATATGATAAAAATATAGTATTTGGGGGAAAGTAAAATATGAAATACATGTATGAAATAACTACTTGAGTATGTGTTTACATATAAATGTTAAATGAATTGCACTTTTGGGATGATAGCAATTCCCTTAGATACACAAACCGTCTTACAAGAATCTCAATATCAGGCACGAGAAACCTTTCTCTAGGTCATTTTTCAGGGGAATCCAAAATAAGCTCACAGCCATATAAGCTGGGGACACTCATCTTGTTGCTTCCCAGAAATTGAAAATATGCCCTATTAATGAAGACACCACACACTTCCGATACAGATATGCAAGTATTGACATGGAATTGACTGGGAAGCCTCCTGCCTGAGGACCACGTTTCAGAGTATTTGAAGCTGCTAAAAACTGCCAGGAAAGAAACACAATTATTACTTTTTAGCTAAGAATTTTCCCATTCATTTTACACACCAAAGGTCCCCCTCTTCCATTTTCCTACCCCCCCCCAGCCTCTCCCTCCCAACACCCCTTACTCCTACCCACAAGAAGGCAAGGCCTCCCATGGGGAGGCACATCCAGTAGAGGCAAGTTTAAGCCCTTCTCCCTGCCTCAAGGCTGCACAAGGTGTCCCACCATAGGTAGTGTGCTCAAAAAATCCCACTCGTGCACCAGGGAAGGATTCTTATCCTTCCACCAGGGGGCCATCCAAACCTGTATCAGTGGTTAAGAGCACTGACTTCTCTTCTAGATGTCCTGAGATCTATTTCCAGCAACCACAGTGGGGCTCAAAACCATCTATAATGAGAGCTGGTGCCCTCTGCCGGTGTGCAGGCAAAAAAGGTGTACATAATAAATAAATAACTAATAAATGAATAAATAAATAAATGTTTAAAAGAATAGAAATAAATGTAATTATAATTTTCAGTAGTAAAGCTTATGAACCACCATAAAGACTATCACAGCAAGATATATTCAAAGATGTGATTGTGGGAAAGTTATATTTGGGGTAACCAACACCTGTTGAGTCATCTTTAATTCATCCCTCAACAGAAGGGAATTTATGTTTGTTACTGTAAACCTAGCCAAGTGCCTATGATTAGTGATGTCTTAGACTCTAAGGGAGAACCAATGATTCCTATTTCCTGAATCAGTATAATTCTGGAAACTTATTCTTCTAAGCCTGGATAAGCATAGTCCTGGCCACTCATGATAAAGCTTCTTCTCCAATACACTGAATCCAAAGCAGAAACACCCAACTTATCAATAGGTGAGGAACTAGGACACCCAACACAATTTTAAACATACATACATACATACATACATACACACACACACACACACACACACACAAAAAAAAAAAAAAAAACATTTTGGAAAGGGGCAGAAAGACCAGTAAGACCTGGAAGACTAGGGTGTCTGCTGAGAAGGAGTGTTTTTTTCTATGGCAATGAAGCTGAACCTATGATATCTTAACAAGTTTGTTATCTAAATACAGCCTGCACAGTGAAAAGTAGACCTGTCAAAGAGATGAGAGAATTCTGACATGTCCATACCTCTACAGGGAGAACTACAGGCAATCAATGGTACTGAGAGATGGTGATTCCATCCTCTCTACAGATGAGCTCAAACTAGAAACAGTAACTGTACTCATGAGATGTTTGTATCTCTTTCTGTGTTGGTGTGCACATCTCTATCTCTCCAGGTATATAAAAATAATGTTAAAGAGCGCTTTTGAATTTTAGATGGAGGGTAGGGACATGAGATGGGGTAGAGGGAGAGGATGTGGTGGAAATGATGTAAATATAGTTCTTCTGCATGAAATCCTCATCAAGTAAAAATTTTAAAAAATCATATTCCACAAAATATATTGTATAAAATATCCAATGTAATAAAAATTGTGAATTTCTAAAAGGTGCTCAACCATCAAGGAAATGCAAATTAAAATTCTGTTAAGACACCATGTCACACAGGACCCCCCTGAACTGATTGATGGATTCTTTGAGTGTCCTAGTTCCCAATCAGACAGTCCTTCTCTCTAGATCCTAGGCCATGGGGGCACATTCCATGCCCCTTCCCAACCCACCACAGCCTCAGAGACTGGGCCACAGCATGTTACCCATGCCACCATACTCCACCATATCAGTGACCAGTGAGGCCCCAGGCACCATCTGCACAGACAGGTGGAAGAGTAACAACTTGAACCAAAGGCCTCAAATACTCCAATTGTTGGAATAGTGACCATCAAAAACAAAGGCCCCACCTGCACCAATTGGTGGAAGAGCAATCACTGGAACCAGAGACTCCACATGCACTGAATGGTGGAAAATGACCACAGGAGCCACAGTCCCCACCTGCTCCAAATGGAGGAAGAGCCCCGGGAAATGGGAAGCAGAATCTCCTGAGGCCTCGGAAACCCCAGGAGTCCCAGGCCTCACCTGTAATAGTTGGAGGATGAGATGGGTAGAGCATAGTATAAGAATACACTCAACAACAGAAGGAGCAACATGGCACCACCAGAAATGAGTAGTTCTACAACAGCAAAACCTGGGCATCCCAATGTAAATGAAACAGAAGAAAACAACCTTAAAATAACTTTATGAAGATGATAGGGGCCCTTAAAGGGCAAATGAAAAATTCCCTTAAAAGAATTGAGCAAAATACATAGAAAAATGGAAGAAATCAATAAATCCCTTAAATATCAAGAAAAAAAACAATCAAACACAAAAGGAAAACAGTTCTAGACGTGAAAATTGAACTAGAAGCAATAAAGAAGACATAAACTGAAGGAAGGCTGGAAATGAGTAAACAAGCAAGAACTATAGAAGCAAGTGTTGCCAAAAGAATATGAGACAGAAGAGATATTCTTGGGCATTGAAGACACAATAAAAAAATCATCAAAGAAAATTTTAAATTCAACAAATACTTAACACAAAATGTCCACAAATAAAATATCACACTTTCCCTTTTTTGTCTAAATAAATAAAAATAATAATAATTCCCAGAGCTCAGCCTGGCACCAGGAGGTGGATCGCTACATCTGCTTCCATCAGTCACTGGACGAAGGCTCTATGATGATAGTTAGGGTATTCACTAATCCGGTCACCAGAGTGAACCAGTCCAGGCACCCTCTTGACCATTGCCAATAGTCCAAGGTGGAGTCATCCTTGTGGATTCCTGAAAACTTCCCCAGTGCCCTGGCTCTTCCTATTCCCATGATATCTTCATTTATCATGGTATCTCTTTCAGGGAATCCAATCAATGAGAGAGAGGAGGGATTCTGTGGGAAAGGGACATTGAGACCAAGATGGGAAAACATACAGAAATGACTAGACACATTAGTGGAAACGCATGAACTGTGGAACAATAGCTAAGGAGCCTCCCTGGGACTGGACTTGGCCCTCTAGATAGGCAAGAATGTTGTTTAGCTTGAACTGTTTAGGGGGTCCCAGACAGTGGGATTGGGATCCATCCCTGGTACATGAGCTGGCATTTCGGAGTGCAGAACCTATGGCGGGACACTTTGTGCAACCTTGGAGCAGGGATGAGGGTCTTAGACCTGCCTCAACTGAATGCACCAGGCTCTGCTCACTCCTCATGGGAGACATTGCCTTGGAGGAGGTGGGAATCAGGGGAAGGTTGGGGAGGAAGACTGGGAGCAGGGAGGATGGAGGAGAGGAGGATCTGTGGTTGGTATGTAAAAATGAATTTAAAAAAATTAATAAAATAAAAACAGGAAAAAATTAAAATTAATAAAGATCCTGTGTTTTATTTGGCAACCCACGGTCCCCCAGCTCCGCAAAAAACTACTAACTGCTCCAACTGTTGCCTGCCTATCCCCAGCCTCTGATAATGCCACAGAGCACACACAATGAAGGAAGCAGTCTGCTCTTCCCAGAACCGGTCAACATCCCAGGCTTTTGGATCCCAAGCTACTTTCCAATGTCAAGAGGAATTAGTCTTGGATGATTTTTCTTTTCATTTTTCTTTATTAAGAAATTTCCTACTTACTCCACATACCACCCACAGATCTACCCCCCTCCCACCCCCAGCCCTTTCTCCCAATCCACCCCACATCCCCACATCTCCCAAATCAAGGTCTCCCATGCGGAGTCACCGAGCCCCGCACACTGAGCCTAGGCAGATCCAAGTACCTTCCCACTGCACCAAGGCTGCACAAGGTGTTGTACCACATGCACCAGATTCCCAGAAGCCTGCCCATGCACCAGGGACAGAGCCCAATTCCCATGCCTGGGTGCCTCCCAAACAGTTCAAGCCAAACAACCATCTTCCATATCCAGAGTGCCTAGTCCAGTCCAATGGGGGCTCCACAGCCACCAGTCCACAGTTCATGGGCTTCCACTAATATGACAAATCATCTCTGCTCATCCTCCCATCTTGACCTCAACATCCCCTGCCTGCAGAAGCCCTCCTTTCTCGTATCAATTGGATTGCCAGATCTCAGCCTGGCGCCTGGCTGTGGATTTCTGCATCTGCCTCCATCAGTCACTGGACAAAGACTCTATGAAGACAGCTAGGTTATGCACTAGACTGGTCACCAGAGTAGACCAACCCAGGCACCCTCTGGACCACTGCCAGCATACCAATGTGGGGTCAACCTTGTGGATTCTTGAGATCTCCCCAGCACCCTGCCTCTTCCTATTCCCATGATGTTCTCATTTATCATGGTATCTTCCTCCCTGCCCTCCCACTCTGTCCCTGTTCCAGCTTGACTCTCCCATTTCCCTATGTTCTCATATTCCACTCCTCGCCCTCTCACACCCACCCAAACCCAGTCCACTCATGTAGATCTCATCCAGTTCTCCTTCACAGGGTCATCCATGTGTCCCACCTAGGGTCTTTTCAGGTTATCTAGCCTCTCTGCAGTTGTGGGTTGCAGTCTGGCCATCCCTTCTCTCCCATTTAGCATCCACTTATGAGTGAGTACATACTATGTTTGTCCTTCTGAGTCTGGTTTACCTCACTCAAGATGATACTTTCTAGGTGCATCGATTTGCCTGCAAATTTCATGATATCATTGTTTTTTTACTGCTGAGTAGTACTCCATTGTGTATGTGCCGTATTTTCATTATCCATTCTTCAGTTGAGGGACATCTAGGTTGTTTCCAGGTTTTTACTATTATGAATAATGCTGATATGAACATAGTTGAGCATTCGTCCTTGTGGTAAGATTGAGCATTCTTTGGGAATATGCCCAAGAGTGGCATAACTGGGTCTTGAGGAAGACTTATTCCCAATTTTCTGAGAAACGGTCATACTGATTTCCAGAGTGACTGTATAAGTTTGCATTCCCACCAACAGTATAGGCATGTTCCCCTTGCTCCACATTCTCTCCAACATAAGCTGTCTTCAGTTGTTTTGATCTTAGCCATTCTGACAGGTGTAAGATGGTATCTCAGAGTTGTTTTGATTTGCATTTCCCTGATGACTAAGAATGTTTGAACAATTCTTTAAATGTCTTTCAGCCATTTGAGATTCTTCTGTTGAGAATTCTCTGGTAAGCTCTGTACCCCATTTTTAAAATTGGATTGTTCAGTATTTTGATGTCTAGTTTTTTGAGTTCTTTATGTATTTTGGAGATCAGTCTTCTGTCAGATGTGGGGTTGGTGAAGAACTTTTCCCATTCTGTAGGCTGTTGTTTGGTCTTATTGACCATGTCCTTTGCTCTACCAAAGCTTCTCAGTTTCAAGAGGTCCCACTTATTATTTGTTGCTCTCAGTGTCTGTGCTACTGGTGTTACATTTAGGAAGTTGTCTCCTGTGCCAATTCATTCCAAACGACTTCCTACTTTCTCTTCTATCAAGTTCAGTGTAACTGGATTTGTGTTGAGGTCTTTGATCCACTTGGACTTGAGTTTTGTACATGGTGACAGATATGGATCTATTTGCAGTCTTCTGCATGTTGACATCCAGGTATGTCAGCACCATTTGTTGAAGATGCTTTCTTTTTTCCAATGTACACTTTTGGCTTCTTTGTTGAAAATCATATGTTCATAGGTGTGTGAATTAATGTCAGGGTCTTCAATTTGATTCCATTCATCCACATGCTAGTTTTTATGCCAGTACCAATCTGTTTTTATTACTATAGCTCTATAGTAGAGCTTTAGGTCAGGGATCATGATTCCTCCAGAGGTTGTTTAATTATATAGGATTCTTTTAGCTATCCTAGGTTTTTTGTTTTTCCATATGAAGTTGAATATTGTTCTTTCCAAGTCTGTGAATTTTGTTGGTATTTTGATGGGGAATGCATTGAATCTGTAGATTGCTTTTGATAAGATTGCCATTTCTACTATGTTAATTCTACCTATCCATGAGCATGGGAGATCTTTCCATTTCTGATATCTTTTTTAATTTCTTTCTTCAGAGACTTAAGTTCTTATCATACAGGTCTTTCACTTGCTTAGTTAGTTACCCCTGTTGCTAGAGTTTTCCTGACTGGCCCACAGTCAGGACAAATCTCTGACACCTGCCAGTCCCACAGCCACTCAAACCCGACCAAGTAAACACAGAGACTTATATTGGTTACAAACTGTATGGGCGTGCAGGCTTCTTGCTAACTGTTCTTACAGCTTAAATTAATCCATTTTCATTAATCTATACTTTGCCACATGGCTCATGGCTTACCGGCATCTTTGCATGCTGTTTCTCATCATGGCGGCTGGCAGTGTCTATCTGTCTCAGCCTTCCACTTCCCAGCTCTATTCTCCTCCTTGTCCCGCCTATACTTCCTGCCTGGCCATGGGCCAATCAGTGATTTATTTATTGACCAATCAGCAACACATTTGACATACAGACCATCCCACAGCATACCCCAAAGTATTTTATATTATTTGTGGCTACTTTAAAGGGTAATGTTTCTTTGGTTTCTTTCTCAGCCCATTTATTATTTGTACATAGGAGGGCTACTGATTTTTTTGAGTTAATCTTGTATCCTGCCACCTTACTGAAGGAGTTTATCAGCTGTAGAAGTTCACTGGTAGAATTTTGGGGGTCACTTATGTATACTGTCGTATCATCTTCAAATAGTGAAAGTTTGACTTCTTCCTTTCTAATTTGTGTCCCCTTGATCTCCTTCTAGCTAGAACTTCAAGTACTACATTGAATACACATGGGGAGAGCAGACAGCCTTGTCTTATTCCCGATTTTAGTGGAATCACTTTGTGTTTCTCTTCTTTTAATGTGATGTTGGCTGTTGGCTTGCTGTAAATTGCCTTTTTATGTTTAGGTATGTTCCTTGTATTCCTTCTTTCTCCAAGACCTTTATTATGAAGAGGTGTTGGATTTTGTCATAGGCCTTTTCAGAAGTCAATGGTGATATAATGTATTTCTTTTCTTTCAGTTTTTAAAAATATTTTTTATTTTATAGTTAATTTTATTTTGCATATCAGCCACAGATTCCCCTGTCCTCCCTCCTCTAACCCCCCATCCTCCCCCCCAATCTGCCGCCCATTCCTACCTCTTTCAAGGCAAGGTCTTTCCTGGGGAGTCAGCCCAGCCTGATAGATTCAGTCGAGGCAGGTCCAGTCCCCTCCTCCCAGGCTGAGAAAAGTGTCACAGCATAGGACCTAGGTTCCAAAAAGCCAGCTCATGCACCAAGCACAGGTCCCAGTCCCACTGCCTGGGGCCCTCCTAAATAGTTCAAGCTAATCAACTTATCCAGAGGGCCTGGTCCAGTTCTTTCAGTTTGTTTATATGGAATGCATTAACAGTTCTTTCAGGTTGTTTATATGGAGTAGATTAAGATATATTTGTATGTTGAACCATTCCTGCATTTCTGGGATCAAGCCTGCTTGATAATAGTGGATGATTATTTGATGTGTTCTTGGATTTGTTTTGCCAGTATTTTATTGAGTATATATACATCTATGTTCATGAGGGTTGTTTGGTCTGTAATTATGTTTCTTTGTTGTATCTTTGTGTGATTGGGGTAACTGTAGCCTCATAAAAGAATTTGGCAATATTCCTTCTGTTTCTAGTGTGTGGAACAATTTGAGGTGAATTGGTATTAGCTCTTTCTTAAAATTCTGGTACAATTCTGTGCTGAAATCATCTGGCCCTGGGATTTTTCTGGTTGAGAAACTTTAAATGACTGCTTCTATTTCCTTAGGGGTTATAGGTCTATTCAATTTTTTATCTGGTCTTGAACTTAGTTTGTGTATTTGGTACCTATTCAGAAAATTGTCCATTTCTTCTAGAGTTTCTAATTTTGTCGAGTACAGGTTTTGGAAGTGTGATCTAATTGTTCTCTGAATTTCCTCATTATCTGTTGTTATGTCTTCTTTTCATTTCTGATTTTGTTCATCTGGATATTCTCTCTCTCTGCCTTTTCGTTAGTTTGGATAGGGTTTTGTCTATCTTCTTGATTTTTCTCAAAGAACCAAGTCATTATTTTATTGATTTTTGTATTGTTTTCCTTATTTCTCCTTTATTGATTCAGCCCTCAATTTGATTATTTTCTGACATCTATTCCTCCTGGCTGAATTTCCTTCTTTTTCTTCTAGAGCTCTCAGATGTGCTGTTAACTCACTAGTGTGAGATTTCTCAAGCTTCATATTCAAGCGTTTAGTTCTATGAACTTTCCTCTTACTACGGCATTCATAGTGTAATATAAGTTTGGGTACATTGTACACTCTTTTTCATTGAACTCTAGGAAATATTTAATTTCTTTCTCTATTTCTTCCTTCACTCATTGGTAATTCAGTTGAGCTTTATTTAGTTTCCATTTATTTTGTATGATTTCTGTAATTTGTGTTGTTGTTGAATTCTAACACTAAGTCATGTTGTTGAATATGTTTTCTGTGCCTTTGAGCTGGTATTCTTCTTCTTGTATCTCTATTATTCTTCAGTTTTGTCTATTCATTGTGTCCCACTTCCTGGATGTTTTTCTTATGACCTTGTTGACTTGCATGTTTTCCTTGACTAAAAAATAGATTTTCACTATTGTATATTTAGAACTAGAGATTTTCTCTTCCATCTCTTGCATTCTGCTGGTTATGCTTGTATCTGTAGTTCCTGTTCATTTACTCAGATTTTCCATTTCCAATATTCCCTCAGTTTGTGTATTCTTTATTCCCTCTATTTCAATTTTCAAAGCTTGAACTGTTTTCTTTGTCTGTTTGATTGCTTTTTCTTGTTTTTTTTTTTTGGCTTTTACAGAAAAAAAAAAGATTTATTGATCTCCTCCAACCTTTTGTCTGTCTTTACTTCTATTTCTTTAAGAAAATTTTTATTTCCTCTTTAAGGGCCTCTATAATCTTCATAAAGCCATTTTAAGGTCATTTTATTGTGATTCTTATATGTTGGGATATTCAAGTCTTGCTGTTGTAGAACCACTCTAGGTTCTGATGGTGCCATATTGATCTTTATGTTGTTGAATGCATTCTTGCATGTCCACCTACCCATCTTTTTGTCCAATCTGTACAAGCAGTATGTGTGTCTCATGGAGACACTTTTTGTCTATCCTACAGCCTCATACATGGGCCAGGATGCTATAAAAAGAGAATTCTTCCAGAAGTTACCTGCAGGCTTAAGTTATCACCACAGGCAGCAGCAGCCATCATGATGTGGGAAGGTCAAGGTTTTGCTCATATATACAAAGGGTTAAGAAACACAGTAAAAACAAATTCAAACACAAAAGACTCTAAATGGGTTATGATGTACTTAAATATATATATGTATATATATGCATATATATATATATATACAAGTTTGAGAAAGAGAAGGAAAAAAGTAGGCCCTTATAAAAAGAAACAAATACTTAAAAAATTATTTAAAGAGACAATAATATTATAAATAAAATAAGCTACATAAAAATGAAAAACAAAATATCTGGATTATGTATTTTATTATGTTTTCTTTGAATTCTTTGACTGCTAATGAGCTAACACACCTGATTATGGGGGCTGCTAAGCTAAACCAACATATTTTAAATTTATCTTGACTTCAAAATTTGTGTTGAAGTATATGTCACTTTGGAAAAAAATCTCTGCTTTTGTTTCCACAGAAGATAAGAATCAGTGGATTGCTTCCATATTAATGTGATTTGATTGAGCAAGTCCCCCTAAAAGGTCTCCAATAGGAATGATGGCTAAGATGATCCAACATCCACAACGACTTCAATGGTACTGGCTGAGATTGACTAACCACAGAAAATACCCCAGTCACAACTTGACCATAATTCTAAATTTTCTCAGGATCCCCATAAGATCACCAGTGCCTTAAGGAGCAGGAAGTAGTATAGAAAACTGTGCCCAAATTTACAAAATATTATTTATGAATGTTTGTTTTTATTTAAAGAGGGTTGATTATAAATAGTTAATGGTCATAGTCTATCTTTTAAAAAAACTGGATAATATAGAAATGACAAGGTCAATTATTGAATGTACTTTAATCCAAAAATCAAGTGTTAATCTCAAAATACTTCACATTGTTATGGATTTTGTTTTATTGATACAAATTTAAGGTCAATTTTGCTATACTCTATGCATATTTCAACTCTTTTTTAAGGTATTTTAATGTAGCTCATTAAAAATGTAATGTATAGTTAATGCAAATTAATAGTTATCTATCATAGTCAGACTTATCATCATGTTTATTAGGTTTTCTAGATATACAGAGATATATTTCAATTACACAGGTAATCTTCAAATACTTCAAAGACCTACAGAATATGGTGTTTAAACGTTCTAAGAACTTAGAATTTTCTGGACAATGAGACACTTCTGCTCCTGGCAGCACTGAGTACTTCAAAGAGAATAATGGGCATCAAAGAAACTCATATGAAGTTTATTTACAATAGGGAAAAGCTTAGCCATTTGAGCAAGAAACTGCTCTTGCCTGGACTGCTTGATAAACTTGCCATGCAGGACCCATAGGAAGGTGACTACTGAACTTTGCCAAAACAGGGCAAAATGATCCTTCACGTTCCTGATTTGCAGAAGAAACTGCCAGACATTCTTCAGGACACGAGGAAAGTGACTGATGAAATGTGTCTATAGACGGAACAGTTTTTCAAATTTCCTACTTCACTGAAAAGTCTGACAGAGATTCTAAGCCAGTAGGCTGAAGATAGATGCCCCAATGTGACAGAGGAACTTTGGATGACTGACCAGGCAACCAGATGTCTCTGAATTTTGGAAGTTGCTTGAAATGTGCTTCTTATTTACACAGATAATATTCTTCTAGGGTCTTTGATGTAATTGAAGACTAGATATTTATAATTTTTCTTTATTTTAAATAAAAGGTAAATTAGATACACAACTTTAGACTCCCAAAGAGAGAATAGATGATAGAATATTTTCTCAAATTTTGCCAAGTATGAATAAACTAGTTATTGTAACTATAATTCTTGTTTGATAACTGTTTTTTAATATCTAATTTTACTATGTTAAAGTTAAAACCTTTCTTTTTGATTAGATAGAAAAGGAAAAGTGCTTTGGGATGGTCTTCCTCTTTGCTGTGAAAATATGTTGTTACCATCAGTTAATAAAGAAGCTGCTTTGGCCTATGGCAGGACAGATTAGATTCAGGTAGAAATTCAAATATATATATTATATATATCCCAATTCTATTTTGTTATGGACTCTCTGAGTGTTGAGAGAGAGAGAGAGAGAGAGAGAGAGAGAGAGAGAGAGAGAGAGAGAGAGAGAGAACAAAGGCAGAGTGCGGGAAGATGCTGCAGGCTGCGGGGGGAGCAAGATGTATTGGAACTAAGGTAAAGCCACAAGACATATGGTGGTACTTAGATTAATGGAAATAGATGAAATTAAGACCAAAGAGCTCATCAGCCATAAGCCTGAGCCATAGACCAAACAGTCTGTAATTAATGTAAGCCTCTGTGTGTTTGTGAGTGAGCAGCTGCAGGACACAGGAAAAGTGCCCACGGCAGGGCTCCTTCTGGCTTGGCAGTCCAAGGAGCTTTAAGGTGTTTTGTTCATAATGGCTAGTGTACTATCCTAAGACATGAAGTGCTGCACAGTGTTTCACCCAGTGTACACAGAAAACAGTCTTCAAGGTTCATTGATGGCCATTTTTAGCAGGAGTGGAAATCATAATAATAATTAAAAATGAAAAAAATTAAAAAGTTTTTAAAAATTTAAAAATTAAAAAAATACAATTTAAAAAAACTGAAAATTGAAAAATAATTAAAATTTAATTAAAAAAATAATGCTAAACAGGAGTGGCCCAAGAGTCTTAATGTGGAGCTTAGGCATTGGCAGAACATTCTGTATCCTTTCCCTTTCTCTCTTTCCCTTCTTTCTTTCCTCTCTCCACTTTTCTTTCTTTCCTTTATTTTTCCTTCATCTTCTGAATGTGTCAAATCTTGTATTATCATTATTATAGGTTGTCTTCTCTAACTATTTTTGTTTGATTGGCTAACAGTTTGTCTTTCATTGTTATCCTTTTTATAGAACTGCATTTCGTTGGTTCTTTTGAATTGTTGTTTCAGGTTTGATTTTGCTACTATTGGTTCAGGGTTCTCTGCTGCTCTAGAGGTTAAGAATCAGAACTCTGATTTTTGTTGTTTCTTTCTGACTAGTGATGTTTCAGGTTTCTCTGATGTGTTCAACACTGATTTATTTGTGTGTGCACCCCCACACATAGCGTTCACTCGGGTTTGCACACTTAGTAACTCACATGGGGATGTTGGATGAGAATAGCTTACTAGGGTTTATTCCCTTTTTTTAATCATGTTTCTGAAGAATGAGATTCAGAGTGGTTGGCATGTATCTTTACCTGCTGAACCATCTACCAGTCCACAAATTTTTAAATGTAGACGTTTATACTAATAGACTTTCACTTCCCTCTTGAGACATCTTTTGTTATATTTTCCAATGTTCTATTATTTTCTTGTACATATCAAATATGCTACATTGCATCTCTACAACTATTTGGGTTCAAGAATATTAGAACCCAATTCTGATTTTGTTAGGGACTCTCTGAGTGTTCAAAGTGTTTTACTTTTCTAATTTTTATATGTTTGTACATTTTCTATAGTTTATTTTTGTTCTGGCTTGTAATTTTTTATACTGTCATTTGATGGTATTATAAGTTATTTCAGTTACCTAGTGTTTGAGAAGACATGCTGTCTATAAAGTATCATCATTTAAAAAAAGAAATTCCTTTGGCTACTGAGGAAAAAAATGTGTTCTGCTGCTGTTCCTTGAAATGCTCTGTAGATTATAGTACAGTCCATTTTTTTACATATAGCTTATTTTATTGTTTTCCTTATATTTTGATGACCTGCCTACTTACTGGTAATAATCATATATTGAAATCACCCATTACAATGTAGAGATATGTCCATTATCTGATATTTAGTACTGTTTGCTTTATAAAATTTAGTACACCAGTGTCACCATAATATATGTTTATGTACTCTTGTTGGATTTCTTACTTTATCAGTATGTACTGACTTTAATTGGATCTTCCAGTAAATTAAGTGTGAAGTGTATATGGTGGAACATAAGTATTGTTATTCTTGTTTATTTCCACATGTAATTTTCAATTTGTTTCTTTGCCACTGAAGTATATCTGTTGCAACTAACAAATAACTTGGTCCATTTTACTCTAATCTGTCAGTCCATGTCTCTTAACTGGACTGTGAGAAAAATAAGGTGCAGAATTATGTCAAAGAATGCATGAATTCCTGTCATTTTGTTATTTTCTGTAATATTTTCCCCAATTCTCATTTGGTTATGTTCTGTAATAATGGTATTTATTCCTTGCAGTATTATCACTTTTACCTTTGTAAACAGAGTTTCTCCCTTTTACAAAAGAAAGAAGAAAGAAAGAAAGAAAGGTTTGTCTCCTTTCTATTGCCATGTTTTAAACTTTCAAAATAGATTTTACCTTAGTATTTGTAGTCTAAAGATGTAAATAGCATTTTCACCTTCCTTTGTATTACATTTTTCCACCTCTTTTGTTCTGACTTTGTTTGTGGGAAAGCTTACTTCTAACATATTGTGTGTTTCATAGGATACATTGGCAGATGGCGTCCTAGACAGCACAGTTTTTGTTTATCAACCTTAAATGCGCAAAAAGATGGATACAATCAGAGTGTATGGTTTCTTTTACATTATTTCATACAATAACATTTAAATATAATTTTAAAGATATAACTACTTATTTTCACCCAAGGAGAAAGTGACATTATTTTTGACTGTGATAGGCAACAGCAAATATATGAGAAAATTTAAGCTTCCTTATGTTGGCTTGTAAAATTCTAGTTTTGTGCATATTCAGCAAAGTCTTTTGATATTTCTGCATAATTTATTTGAGGAGTAATGAAACTATGAGCTATTGATCATGTTCTGAGGACTGATACAATAACAAATATTACCCTGAATATTCTCATTTCATCACCAAAAACCTTATATGACAAACCAATCTCTGGAATTATTAGTGATTTGAATAGTTAATTCATTCATATTGGGCCTATGGACACAGGTGGAAAAATATTATAATTTACAAGGTGTATAGTAACAAGAGCCTGAGGAAGTCAGAAACACAAGAGTGAGGTTGTCTCCATTCCCATTATATGAGGTCTGTAGTATATGGAACATGTCTTAATTGTCATCAGTTTGCAGGGATGGCATAATGATGTCTTCACTACATGTTTGACTTACTGCCACCATATTGGGTACCTGTGAGGTGGAACAAGGAAAAATATTTATAACACCCAGATACTTGTGTTCTTAAGAAAAGGAAAATGAAAATATAAAGTAAGGTCATGATTGGGTGTGGTTGATTTACTATGGGGCAATTTTGACAGACAGTGAGATCATTATTGTTTCCTGGCAACTCCAGGCTGGGATTCTTAGGAGCAACAAACAGAGAGTCACTTTGATATAGTGTTTTCTTTGGAGTTTTTGCTATCTAAAACAAGCATCCTGTATAACTTTAACGTCCACAATGGTGGGAGGTGATTCTCCCATACAGACCATGCCCAAAGGCTTGACATTAGCCTTGCACCTGGAACTACTACTCAGTCATGGGTACCTAATCTCAGTGAATACAGTCTGAGCAAAGGATTTGCAAAGACTTTTCCTGGTGGATATCCTCTTACCTAAGAAACACACTATGGAATAAAAAAATACAGCCTCAGAGGTACCCACCATAGGTAGAGTTTTCCATTGTTACTTTCCTTCTGCAAGGTGTTAAGCCTTGCTGGAGGAAGTGTGTCACTGTGGGGGCAAGCTTTGAGGTCTTGTTTGTTGCATCTCACTCAGTGTGGTAGACAGTTTACTTCCTGTTGCCTCCAAGACACAGAACTCTCAGCTTCCTCTCAAGCACCATGATGGTCTCCAGGATGGCCTGCTCCCCACCATGATGAAAAATGTAAGCAAGCCATATGAATTAAATGTGCTCTTCATAAGAATTGTCATGGTTGTGTTATCTCCTCCCAACAATAGAAACCCTAAGACCACTACTGTAAATTGCAATTTTATAAATGTAAAATTTATATTATTTATGTTAAACATTATGATAAATTTGTGGCCACAGATGGATCATATAGCAGATGATGGAATCAGTGATGTGTGCTTCATCCATGCACATAAGTTCTCTGCTATGCATCTTTGATAGCCTTAAAATGTGCATATGAAAATTTTAATCTTCATTGTTTACAAAGTAACAAGCTCTACTCATTAAAATTTGCTTCTTTAAACAATCTTATATATCATGGTAAAATTTTCCCCCATTGCAATAGTCAGTTCACCATTAGGTCCAATTAGCAGAGTGAATATCATAATTTACTGCTCAGATTCTACAAATTTCTAATAATGCAAATAATAACAGAAATTAGCAATTTAAAAAGTGAAGTTTGAAACTGCTTCTCCTTTATATAGAAGAGGAACCAAGAGTACAGTCTCATCATTGTCCTCAAAGTTATATAATAAGTTTCCTCATATATTTGCCAATAATTCACATCATGCTAGACTTCCTTGAATGAAAATGTCATCGACATAAATGTAACAGTGTCAATCTAAGTCCTGGAATGACTGCCAAACAGGACACTCTGACAAATAAACAAGCTTCCAAAATGAACCACACTTTATATTGTATTTAATCCATGAAGGGAATCAGATGAAATATGTTTTAGTTGATATCCTCTGTAACAACGGAATTACTGATCACTTCTCAAGGAGCTGGAAACCAAAAACAGAAAAATGAAGATTCTTCTGTTAACCACTGTCATCAGCTTTGTTGGCACAGAAGAGGTACTTAATATTGGTTAAATTTTATTTTTCCAAAAGCAAAGAAGCTTGCAATATTTTCACAGATGGTGCAGCAATTCTTATCAATCAGTTTAAAGCTGCAGTTGTTGTATTCACAGTAATTCTATTCATCAGAAAAACAGATTTAAAGTCTAGTTTTAACGATGCTTGAGATTTTAATAATTCAGAACAATCTATGGTTTGTGTGTTTGTGTGGCTATACATGAAAGACATTGTGATAGTATGAATTTTATATTTTTTTAAAAAATAGAGCTGAAAGACATGAATAGGTTTATTAAAATAAATATGAATTCAATTTCTCCTCCTCTCCAAAAATGACTTGTATGTTCAAATGGCCATTTAAATTAGAGTAATATAGCAGAAGTCTGTTTGTAGCAAGACCTTCTGTTGTATTTACTGAAAACACAATCATAAATTTGAAAACATAAAAACATGTTATAAAATAAATGTATTTTTAATAAGGTTATGTATAATGTATAGGTTCCTTGTAGGAATGACATTTTGTCTCAAAATGTACAGTAAATGAAATTTATTTGTGGGGAAATGCTGGTAATATGAAATGTGATTATTTGCTTTTTTGTCATTTGCTAGCATTGTGATAACCCTTCTTTGCTGACTGGGAATTTTCAGAGAATCCCCCATGTTCATGGACTAAAATAGTTTAATTTTCTTTTCCTTCCAACCTAACAGTGTTGACTGGAATACTTCAATTATAAAATAATAACTTCAGTGTCCTTTCTTATTGCTTTTGTTTATACTGTAAGTTCTTTTATATTTCATTGGATGTATACATATATTTTTTTGCTTTGACAAGTAACCACTAGCTATTCACATTTCTGGATATTTGGCAATAGGTAGAACTTTTCTCAATACAATTGCTAGCCAGAACTTGGATGTTTGGAAAGACCACATGGTTTATGGTGGTGACAGAGGAGATGCCATAGATGGAGATTGACATTAAAAGGGGACATGTGAAAAAATTCTGAAAAAAATTGTTTGATTTAATTTTTCAGCAGAAAATACATGTCATCTGATTTAACTCCCTATCCTTTTTTATACTGGAGATCACAATGAGCATGAACTATTCTGACACCACTGTATCCCCTCTCTATTATGTGCTCATTTGTATTTTATGATCCATGTTCTCTGAAGTCAGTTTTCTCCTAATGGACAGTTGAAAGCTTCCTGGGTTCTAAATATATTCAAAGTAAAACACATAAAAAATTAATGTGAAGCTAGTGTCTATATGATAAAGAAAGTGTGATATTGTTTTTCTGTCCCTAAGTCACTTGGTGCTGTATAATTTTCATGTTTCATTCATTTCCCTACAATATTTATTATTTGATTCATCACCCAGCTCTATTTTGAATCTATAGTGTGGTTTTCTTATGTATTCCATTTTCAATGAGTATCTGGGGTGGTGGAAGTTTTAGTCCTTTTGAAGTGAATATTAAATAATATGAATATAATATATCTTGTACCAAGATACAAAGTTTTGGGGTATGTTCCTAGGAGTGGTAGATTAGGGGTTGGTTCCAGGTTAAAATCTGCTTTGAGCAACTTCCAAAAACCCACTCAAAACTATCTTCTCCAGATTATATGCCTAGTAGCCGTGGATGTATGTTCCCTTTGGACTCAGCACTCCTAACATTTTTCACCAGTCTTATATCTGACCATGGCCTTCTAATGGAGAAAAGATTGAATATTAAAGTTTTAATCAACATTTCTCTTGTGGTTATGGGTATAAAGCTCTCTTCTTTGCAGGACTGTCTGTTTAATTTAATAACCCCTTATGATTTTCCTTCATTATTGGCATTTAATACATTTTTGTAATGAGATACGAACACATTTACCTCAAAATTTCCTCCATCCTATCCCTCCTTAACAGGCCATATGTATCAGATTTTTATGTTTCTAATTTCTAATTTTCTAGTTCTTTGTAAATTACAGAAACTAGTCTGTTGGATGAGTGTCCCTGAAAAATGTGTTTTTTTTTCCCTTAGTTTCTCTGACTCTCCTTTCTACTAGGGATTTTCTTTAATGGATTTTGTTTAGGGATATGCCATTTGTCAATACTTGAGCTTCCTTCAATTATTTTCGTGTAGTCTAAGAAATTCTTTTGTTGTTGCTGTTGTTTTGAGACAGGGTTTCTCTGTGTAGTTTTGGTGCCTGTCCTGGATCTCGCTCTGTAGACCAGGCTGGCCTTGAACTCACAGAAATCTGCCTAGCTCTGCCTCCCAAGTGCTGGGATCAAAGGCATGTGCCGCCACCACCACCCAGCTAAGACATCTTTGTTTTGTTCCAGTACTTATAAGATACAAAGCATGTCTGTTCAGTCTATGTTTGATAAGCAGTATATATGTGCACAATATTCTTTGCAACACAAATTTCTTCAATCTATTCATAATATAGTTCATGCATGGAAGCTCAACATTGTTTTTTACTTCAGGATTGTAGCATTTAGAAATAGGAAATGACATTGCTTACCCACATATCTCTGATAAGTATATCACATAAGAATGTCTACTAAATAATTTAATGGACATTGAAACTGAAAGTACAATATTTAACTGAGTTTTCAGAGTGCATATTCTTTTTCAGCCTTCAGAAAAATTTCATACACTCTACTTAGCAGCTGATGATTTAAAATTAATAGAGGAGAATGGGCCACTAAGAATTCATGTACGTCATATTCTACAATACAATAATTATAATGATGTTTGCATCACATTTTATATCAGGTAAGTTAAATTTATTCAGATACAAGAAGCAAATTATTGAATATTAATTACAGTGCAAGGCCACAATTTCCTTGATGATGTGTGAAAATAAGTCAATAATGTCAGATGGTTAATCATCACACATATATCGTATTATAATATCATATCAACATAGGTCATGTTATGCTGACATGTTACCAACAATGCTGTCAAACACAATGAAATTCATTGAGATACCAATGTTGGAAAGTGGTTAATCACATACGTCACTCTTCATAATTATTTGCATACAGCTTTGTTGTTAATCTCTCAACTCCCAACAATTTCTGAAGATAGCAGTGAACATGCCTTGGATGTAATCTTGGTGGTATTCTTCAACATCACAGTTTTATGTTCTGCAAGATAAACACAATCTCAGTAGGTAGAAGAGTATCCACTTGGACTCTAATCCTTGTTCATCCATCTGATAAGTTCTGGAATTATAGCCACACATCATCCCATGTACATATTCATGTCAGTTTAACATGTCTTATCTCATAAAAAATTACATAAACACATCAAAGCAAGATATCAAAAGAAAGGTCATGTTTGTACTGACAGTAGTCAGTAAGTAGGAAATTGTAAATTTCCAATATTTATGCTTATCACATAACCTGGGCTGGTGCACAGGAGCTGATATGATGAAATACATTATTTCTCCTGGAAGTTCACTGATATGGAATATAAATGAAAAAGTAACAGCTTTGGTGGGCATTATGTCTGAAATTAGGAAACAGATGTATGTATAACTGATATATTGAGGCTTGATATTCTGACATGCCTAGTGGTCAACTCAAGGTTCCTTTTTAGATTTTTATGTGTTAAGTCTTAAAATAAATATAAGTGCAAAAATATTTCATGCAAAAGCATTTTTAAAATTTGAATTTTATTAATAGTTATTTTTGAGATTGTAATGCATTTACATCACATCCCTCCCTTTACCTCTTGGCAAAATCCTCAAGTTACCTGTAGTAGTTCTCTATCAAAGGCATAGCCTATTATTTATTTCTTGTTATATATTTATATATCATAATATATACATGAATATTCCTAAATATATAAATACATAATGATTGATTATATTTTCAAAATTAAAATATTAATAAGCATGAATTTGAACTATACATTACAAATATTAGCATGGAATTCTAGTCACTGATTCAAGTGCAGCCAGTAAATAACCTGTGGGGAGCTGTGCAGCCTAGTCTTGAATGAGCATATTACTACCTATCAATAGGTTTTTTTGGGACAACTGTGGAAACAGACTCTCACTTGACAAGGACCAGTAGTCCATGGGACAGCATAGAAATTTTAAAAATTCATGCAGCTTGTAGGCTATTTTTTCTCTCATTATATTGGTGATTCTTTGGGGGGATTAGTTTTACTTTGTCAGTCACACTTGCAATAGTCATAATTTTCCCTGGAAATATTACTTTTCCTCAAATATTTTCCCCTAAGACTCAGCAGGAGGCTAATGCCTCTCAAATCTCTTTTGCTTATGACAACTCCCAACCCTAGGAGCTTGCATTGGTGGAAGAAGTAAGATTTAGTTAGATAGGGAACAAGTGCTTTATCATGGTCTGTCTTTACAAAGAGATTGAGACCTGTATCTCTCTTCTGGACAAGGGAACTGTATAAAAATATATCTTATTGTAGCTGAAGTTCTGTGTCCTGCCTGGCCCACTGTCAGGACAAATCTCTCAGCTACAGCTGTGCAGCCTTTTATAAAAAAATCACTCAGAGGCTTATATTAATTATAACTGCTTAGCCATTAGCTCAGGCTTATTACTGACTAGCTCTTATATTTAAATTAGCCCATAGTTCTTACCTATGTTTAGCTACATAGCTTGGTACTTATTCTCAGGTCTGCCTTCATATCTTGCTTCCTCTGTGTCTGGCTGGTGACTCCAAACTCAGTCCTTCCTCTTCCCAGAATTATCCTCATCTGCTTGCCTTACCTTAATTTCTGCCTGGCTACTCGCCAATCAGCATTTTATTTATCAACCACTCAAAGCAACACATTCACAGCATACAGAACATCACACAGCATCTTAAAGACGTGAAAACATTGTTCGGGTTTGAATACTGTACTTAAAGCATCGTGCCCATATCTATCACTTTTTAACTTTGTAACAATGCGTGACTACCAGCTTACATAAATGCTGTAAGACCAGAATGTGTCAGGCTCGGTATTTAGTGAATCCTGCAAAATGCCGAACTCTACGTTTAGAATAAGGTTATGCAGGGGGTGGAAAGGTCTATTTGGGGAAGTTGAAGGGGAGCAATGCCGGCTTTCATCATGATCATGATGGATTCCTTAAGTTGTGATGTATTTCTTAAAGTCAAACATAGAAGTTGATGATAGAGTTGTTCATGATACCCTGTTTAGAAAGACTCTGGGTAAGAATAAATAAAGATGACCTGAGCCATTTGGGGTCACTTGAGGCAACCCACTTGGTGGTCATAAGTTTTCCCTGTGCCCACACTTCTTTTTCAAGTCAGCACCTGAGCTCAAGCTGAGCCTGGACCATGGCAATAACCCTACATTTATAGATATGAAGATGATGTCCATGTAGAATTGTAACACCATGGATCACGATGGAAATGTCTCTCTAAATAGTCAAAGATGGCTTTGGAGATTTAGTTGATTCTATAATAGTGAAAGAGTTATATGCTTAGGAAAGAATGACTGAGATATTCATATGGTATACATACATTCCAGGGACAGAGTTTCCATCTCCAACATTATGTGTACACCTGCCCTACCAATCCCTGCTGGGGGTGTGTATGAACACAGGAATCAAAAGATCTCTATTATCTAGGTGTTATTGTCTGGCAAGTCTAAGTTGCAGATGAGTTGGAGTCCTACAGTGCAAAGCATATATATATATGTGTGTGTGTGTGTGTGTATGTATGTATACATATATATACATATGTATATATATATATATATGTGTGTGTGTGTGTGTAAAACAATTTTGGTAACTTTAGAGTTTTTGTATTGTAGGATAATATAATTTTGTATTAACAAAAATGAATTTTATATATATATATATATATATATAATATTCTCAGTGTCTCAGTACATAAATGTATAGAAACTTGTAATTTGGTCACAGGAGGATGATATGTGGAACAGGCTTGAATATTCAGTAGAATTATCCACTCTTCATAGTGGATAAAAAGTACTGCAAGTTATCTGTGTGTTGAAACCAAAAGATATATATGCAATGTCAACTGATGAAAATGGATTTATTATTATTTTGTGTTTAGGCAAAAGGATGGATGCCAACTCTACACACTTCTGCTTCATAAATTTACTACTTTCTTGATACGTCCATTATGTGAGTATCATATGTTTTCAGGTAACTAAATATATCTGCAGTGCATTAAATTCATACTCACAGTACTTAATATTGTGGTAGCTTTAATAAACTATTTTAAAAAGTAAGCTGATTCATTAGAGGTTTATATTTGCATCATTGTTTCAGATACATCAAGACCATTGCAGAGCCAAAGCCAGGGTGAAGATGCTTATATGACAGGATTCTGGATGCTCCCTGATGAATATTCTACTCTCCCAGAAAAGTGGGTACAGAGAGAAAGAGATGGAACCAATGGTGTGTAGAATAGTCAATCTATTCTAATAATGATCTTTCTATGTCATTTTGACTCCTCATCCTTAATTTCTACAGACACCACAACCCATGAACCAAGTGGGAATGGTTACACATTCTGCCCATTTTAAGTGGATAAGTAGTTTCTAGAATATGATTTACAAGTATTTGAAACACAAACACTGAAAAATGTTTGATATACAGTAAAATTATTGTCATTTGATTATATGGACAATCTTGGTAACTTGAGAGTTTTCTAGTATAGGATAAGATAGTTTTTGCATTAAGAAAACTAAATAAAATATTTTGCCTGATGATACATTAAGAAAGTGTCAATATTTGGTGTTAATGACAGTCTAAAAATGTAGCAAATAGTTTATGAAAATTACAAAACTGTGATTGGATTAAATCACCTGATTTTGATGAAAATAGAAAAAAAATGACCATACATATTTTGTTGGACAATTATAGAATTTCAGTACTATACTATGTTAAATATTTGTAAAAAGTCATATATAGAAAGTTAAAATTTCAAATGTTGGGTATCAAACTTTTTAGGGAAATATAAAAAATACATAAATTTGTATTTTATGATTATTTATTTTATCAAATCATATACTAACATTTGTGTTTTTCAATTTATCTCACAAAATGTACATTAAAGTAGAATTTTTGTGACACACAAAATATATGCTTATTTCACAAATCATAATAATTATTTTTACTACCAAATTTTTAAAGAACTTAAAAGTTAAAGTGAATACCTAGATTTTTCTTCAATTTTCATAGTATATTCATAATCACAAAATAGTAATATGACTGTAATTGACAATTAATTAAAAAACTACAATGAATTTTAAAAATTGATGTATTTACTTATTCAGCTTTTTGATGGTAGAATTCCTACTTCATGCAAACACAAACACAAATAGCCAAATTAAACAACAGAATACATTCATGCTATCTAATCCAAATCAAATATTTCTTCTCAGTCTCAGGTGACTTCTCTTTTGATTTATATCCCGTTTCAAATACCACAGTCATCACATTCGTGCACTTTGTTAAAAAGAATGGAAAATATGGAAAACTATGTGCAGCATTCTGTAAGTATAATATGTAATTTTAGGTGGGTATGAACATTTTTATTAGCCTGTCTTTTTTATAAGAGAATATTTAACACCGGTTTTTAAGAATCAGCATTACTTGGCAGGAAGTCTCTCTTCAGTTTTGTACAGAACCACAATTTGAGGTACATAGAATCCTTAACAAAATTTTCATACCATATTTCAGTCAGCAATGTCTATGAAGTGAGTGACAATCATCACATACATAAGACATCAGTTTTAACAACCAAAGTTTTGTTGGTTACACCACCCATGGGGAGAAATAAATAAATATCTTCACTAAACCAAAGATTTTACTTGACACCAAATTTATTGGTAAATTAACTGTATTATGATAATGAATATAAACTTTCTATCAGATATAAGTCCATTTACTATGAAATACCTTGGTGTACCCAGAATGATGACTTAGTCTTTATATATAATTATACTAAGTAAAATATCATTATTTGAAGAATCTTTAGAAAAATTACATTTACTAGATATCAAATTAGAGATTGGCATTGGTGCTTTGTAAGAGACTCTAAAAAAAGTGATTAATGAAAACTCTGATATGTTGACCATTCTGAAGTGGAAAGCTACACATTCACCAAAATATCATCAGCACAAATCAGAGTTCATAGGTTAAAAAAAAATTGTGTGTGTGTGTGTGTGTTTGTATGTGTATTTGTGTATACATGTGTTTGTGTGTGTGTATTTGTGTATACATGTGTTTGTGTGTGTGTGTGTGTGTGTGTGTGTGTGTGTGTGTGTGTTGACTGAGTAGAAAATAATGGGTAGTGGATCTGACAGGATATAGCAGCAATGTGTATTTGATTCAAATCCACAGAAGAAAATACTCAAGAAATGACATTTAATAATCAATAAAGTTATATAGACAACAAAATTTGAGGAATCCTTACATCAGGATGTCATATTTCTAATGGACATTTTTTACACTTCTAATTAATGCAGCAAAAGAAACCAGTCTTAGTAAAGAATTATGGAAATTCTATGTGGCAGTGACTCTAACAAATGGAATCACAGTAAAAAATATATGAGACATCAGAAATGGTAAATAAATGTGCTTTGTTACTAGAAAAAAATGATCAGAAATAACAGAAAAATCACAAAAGTTCTTGATTTCCATTTCCAGTTCTTAAAAACTGAAATTAAATTTATTGAGTAAATGAATTACATTTTCACTTGGTACATCCTATTCTTCACAGACACCTGTCCTCAATGAAGATCCTGATTTGGTGAGTTGAAACAGAATAAAACTCTTTTTCTATTAAAGTTAGCATTGTTTACAAAAAACAAATCAATAATTTAATTTAAAAATGACACCTGGAGATATATGATCAAAATGTATTTTTTGTAAACTTTTAAAATAAAACAAAATGAAGAAAAAACTTTCAAATTTTGATATATCATAAATAGTGAATAAAGTTATTTTTAAAATATCCCTATGTGTTTTACAGTCTGTAGAGTTGCATAGTATTTTTTTTATTATATATGGGCTTCAAACAGAAAATAAAATTATTATTTCTTTTCCAGGAAAAATGAATAGAGTGAAGCAATGAATCATTAATATGATGAACATATCTGCTTAAGTGTTGAAGATGCTACACTGACTGGACTTAACAATTCACAATCTAAAGGGAATTTGAATTTGTCAAATGTTCATATATGTTTTTCTATACTAAATTTTATTGTTTACATGAAAAATGTGACTCTACTACTTGATAAAATAAGGTTCCTAATCTCTAAGATACTTAAAATTGTGAAAATATTAAATCCACTCACTTATCTTTAATCTAGTCTCTATGACCAAATTTCTGCTTAAAAATTCCATCATTCTGCACCTCATCTCTCAAACTTGCACTTCTTAATGTTCTATAAAACTTGCTGTATTCATTCACATTTTATATATATATATATATATATATTCATTTATGTTTCAAATCATACAGGTTACAAGATTGAGATGACTTGCTGCATATATTTCTGTGGCATCTAATTCACACATTTGAAGGTGGACCCATCTTTATTTCCCAATTGTGCATTCATCTTTCTCGTGGTGTTCAGATCCTTCACACTGTTCTTTCTTCAAGTTTCTTCACTTGTCCTGTTTAGTAGAATTTTCTTGCTCTGTGAATCAATGAATAAATTTCATCCACTGGCATAAACTTTTACAAAATGTATTGTGTTATTTAGATCTTCAGTATGGGTCTCATCTCTTATATGAGTAAGTGAATAGCATGTGTGTGAATGGTAATGTTTTTGGAGTCTTTGTGTGTACATATATCAAGGTGTTTGTGGTCAGTACAAGCATTAAATCTGGGTTTGGGTTCTTCCTATGCACCATCATCTGGGTGCTAGGTATTAAAATCAGATTGTCAAGCTCATGAATCCAAAACTTTGCTGGGCAGTGGTGGTGCTTGCCTTTAATCCCAGCACTCTAGAGGCAGAACCAGGCAGATCTCTATGAGTTCAAGGCCAGTCTGGTCTACAGAGCAAGATCCAGGACAGGCACCAAAACAACACAGAGAAACCCTGCTCAGCTTCTATATTATCCCCAACAGCTAACACATGAAATTTTCTAGTTAAATCAGACAAGGGTAGAGGTTATGGCCTTTGACCAATTTTTTTTTTATTTTCAGCATGAAATACAAAGGTTGTTGGATCTCTCCTAGACTCTCACTTGTGTTTTGATTGGCAGGTGGCGCTTTTAATCATTCTCTTTTTTAAGTGTCTTCCACCACACATCCAGCAACAATGGGCGCCACTGAGGTGACTCTACAGAGGTCAATGGCTCTTAGACATCCAGTTCATAGCCCTCCATAGACATGTGCATGCCTGACTTTCTGAAATCCAAAAGGCCTGACCCTCCCAATCTGGGGTGGTTCTCCAGGGATGGATGCACTTCAAGGGCTGGTAGTCATAGAAAAGTAAGTCCTTGTCTGGCATGAAAACCTAAGACAGGCCTAGTCCAGTTACTGAGACCCCTGGAGTCAACAGGGCAGGAACAAAGGACTCCAACTCCCACTGAACACCCATGTAATAAAATATGTAGTAGGACAGGCTCATAGGGTCGAGGAAATTGGCTCAGACCAGTAGCCAGGCATGCACATGCTGTAATCCTTACAAGTAAACCCAGAGTCTGCCTGAGGGCCTAGCAACAGACACTGTCAGAGTTCTTGATAGTGCTCAGCCAATGAGGGATGACCCCACAAGACCATCAGATTGTGACACAGCCTGGGTGCTGGGAGGAGAGTATATAAGGCCTTCGATGTTATTGAATAAATGAGTTTGCTGTTTGCCTTCAATGGACATCCGGTGTCTTTCTCATTGATAACGTTTCTTCTCATCCTCTCCCCTAAGGGAGCTGTTAGTTTTCACTAACACCACCCCCACTCTGATCCCAATTCTTCATCACAATCTGGAATATTCTTATATTTACAGATTCCCTAGTAAGCCTGGCATACATCTCACCATTTTTCTAAGAGGCAGGTCAAAAGTTGCTCTCTGGGTAAACTTTTTAAGCTTAAGTTTAGCTACATGGAGTAGTATGAAGTGTAGATTCTCACTATACTTGGTTATAAACTTTAAGGAATCTTATTTGAGTACCAGGTTCTTAGATGTCACACCAGGTAGTCATAAGGTTAGTTACTAATAAGTGTCTTTTCCCAACATCTACCCTAGCACAGAGAGTGAAGGCTTAAGGCTTTTTAGTTAGAGTCATATACATGGAGATTCTCCATGGATTATAAGGTCCAATGGCAAAATAAGAGAAGGTCATATTATTCATAAAACACATCTAATGTTACCTTGTGCATTAAGTAAATGTGTGAGTTACCCTTGGACAAAGATAGTTTAATTTTCCCTTGTAGAGATAGGTAATGTCTAATATCAAATTGTAAATGAGGGAACAGCCTGAGGTTCCCTCTGACCCATGTATAGATGGAAGATTACTTATTTAAAATAAATGTATGATGACTCTTTTCTAGAGGGAGTTTGGCAACTCCTTTTTCAGGGTGGAAAGTTATGAGACTATCTTGGACAAGGGAATACTTCTGAATCTCTTTATTCAGAGGTGAAAAGAGATGCCATATTTTTCAGATATGGTGATCCAATTCACCCTTGGCAGCAGGTGAAAGCCCTAGGTTACCTTGGTTAGTGGGAGAAGACTTGGGCTCTGCCTCATTAAATTCTCAATGTGCCTCCCAGGTACAGATATGCATACCATGAATCAAATCTTTGGGAGTCCAGAAAGAAATCAGAATTTTCTTCCAGAAGGATGTTGCTCTTCTCAACAATGATGTTTCCACAAGACTTTATTTGGCTCTATGGATAAAACAGAAATTTTTCATTTATATTTATTACCTTCTAGGTTGATGAATATAATTATTTTTTAAACTTTTTATCATCTTCCTTGTTATATAGACCAAGGTATTCTGTGGTTCAATTTTGAACAGAGGTTGAAGTGGCTGACTCGGCCAGCTAGGTAGGCTCTAATGTCCAATTGTAAGTAACCATACAAAGAAAGGTCAGCTAAATAGATCAGAGGGGTAGAACTGAAGTGTCTTTGAAGAGATGAGTATCTGAGCCACCTCCATGACTATAAGGAACAGTTTGGAGTTTTCAATTATCAGAGAATTATGTCAAAAACTACTAAAGAAAATATAGAATACCTAAAACCCTCTTATTGCAAGAGACATCATAGTTTTCTTAACCAACTATGCAGTCTGGAAGTGTCTAATATTTTTTTCTACAGAGAAAGGGGGTATAAGTCTTCCTTCATCTCAGTCCCTGTTGCTGAGTAGGAAAATGATTTAGACCCAATTGTTAAAATGGACAAATGGGTGTGTCATGTAAGACAAAAACAAAAATATCAAAATCCTTGGGACAAAGGAAAAAGTCAGAGACAGCCTTTGTTCTAAGTGATGGGTCTGACATCTTATCTAAAAGGGAGAACAATGGGCTAATAATGGAATAATGGAGTACTTGACACCTCCTATGAAAGAGAAACTATGAGGAACTCTTGAACAAAACTGAATATCAGAATCCGCTTGATCCGTGGTGGGAAGAGTCACACTTCCCTGTCTTAAAAGAGATCATCAGTAGAGGGATATCCCATCATTGTTCAACAGCTTGAAATATTCAAGCAATGTTAATATTTCCATAAGTTGTCTTGAATCTGTGGGGACTAGCTAGCACTCAAAAGCTGTTTGTAACAGCATGAATGACTATTACTGGCAAGTTTGCCTAATCTATTCTGTGTTTTTATCTCAGATATGTGCATGAATGTTGAATTCACTCAATTTTTGGTGATTGCTTGAAGGTAGATGGCATGATTTCTAGACTCTGTTTGCAAATAGTGGACTCTGGGATATGCAGGTTGGATATTTTTTAGAAAGGGTGTCTCTCAGAAATCCACATCAGAAAGATGATCAGAAAGCCTTAAAGCAAAGGCCTAAGGGATCATTACTCAATTAGAGAACATGTTGGGCATAATCAAGAAGAAAAGGGATATCCCAGAATACCTCAGGAAAAAAAATAAAGATCCCAGTCTACCTTATGAAGTGTGAGATGATCCTGGAATTCAATATCAGATTCAATGTGCCTTTTATTCTAAAATACCCATTCTCAAAGTGTGAACCATGACCACCAGAGGGGTCATATATAAAATGTCCTCTATATCAGGTATTTATATTACAACTCAGAAGAGCTGCAATATTATAGTTATGAAATAGTCATGAAATAATGTTATAATTGGGTTCTGAAAATTCCTAATCCTTGGAAGAAGATCTGATGCTCCATTTAGTCAATGTTGAAGGAGGAACATAGTAAATAGGATTTCTGAGAGGGAGGTGTCACTGGCATATAGGAACACTATTTTACAAAGTGGAAATTATACTCCTTTGGTCAGAAAAGGAAAATCGGATACAACTTTCAACAGACATTTATAAACTTTGTACACTCCAGTTCAATACATTCCTACAAGAGTTACATAATATTCCAACACTTCCACATGACTTGAGATATCCATATCTTTGGAGGGATCTGCAAGAGGTATGTCAGCAGTCTTAGGATTCTTGTGTCCCTTGGGTGTCTGTTTCCAGCTGAATTGCTATTTCAGATTAGTGTTCAGTCAGCCTAACACATCTGAGCAGCAATGGTGAGACCACTGTTTCCACTTACTGATGTGAAAGAAGTAGGTGGGTACTGGGGTTTGTCTTTCTGTATGCTGTGAATGTGTATTGCTCTGATTTGATTGATAAACAAAATGCTAATTGGCCAGTAGCAGGGCTGTGAGAGGCAGGCAGGACCAGGAAATCTTCAGCTACAGGTAGGTTCCAGACTCTGCTTACTCTTTTTGGTCTCTGGAAACTATCACTACAGTGGGTTAATCTTTCTTAGTAAATAGGCAAATCTATGGGCCCATGTTCAGAAAAGGAAGATTTGAGAGCTCCTTGTGTTTTCTTCCAGGACTTTATTGTTTTCTTCTACTTTATTTGTCCTTTCCTCTAGTTTTTTATAGAGTTCTTCCCATTTTTTTTTGTCTTTTCCTCTATACAAGCCTCTACCTTCTTCATGATATTATTCATAAGGCTGTTTTCTTCTGCTTCTTCCAATTTTTGATGTTCAAGTCTAGATATTGGAGGAGGGCTAGGTTCTGGTGATCCTGTATTGCTCTTCATTTTGTTGTATGTACTTCTGCCTTGACGTCTGCCCATCTCTTTGTGGTTTGTTCTTGGTCTTATCAGCACACTTGGTTCAGACAGAGCTGACAGATTCAGGGAGTCTCTCTCTCTCTCTTGTCCAGATGGGAACTCTCTTATCCAAATGGGAACTCCGGGGCAGGATGGGAGCTCTTGTCCACACAGGAAGTCCGGTTGCAGGATGGGCGCTCTTGTCCAGAAGAGAAGGCTGGGGCAGGATGGGAGTTCTCTGGTCCTGAAGGGAAGTCCAGGGCAGGATGGGAGCTGGGGGCTGGTCTCTAAGTCTCAGGAAGTGCCTGGGGTCTCAGGTAGATGGGCATGGGGACAGGGCATGGAGATTGCAGGTTTTGCCAGTGGTCTTGGAGAAGGAGAGCCTTCCCTGTAGGGCTAGAAGGTAACCTGCCCAGTGGCCAGAACCTGGGGTCAAGTTGGGCAGGTCTTCCCCGGAGTGGCTGGTGTCCAGGGATAGGGTCTAGGCTGAGCCTGGACACTTACCTCTGGTCCAGAAGGGAAGTCCCGAGAGCTCCTTGTGTTAATGGGAGAAGTTCTTATACCTGGTATTCAGAGGGTGATATACCTCAGAAAAAAGTTGGGAGAAGAGAGTGTTGTAGCTGTGTTGTTATGAGAGTAAATGTCCCACTTCACCTTGTATAGAAGAGCAAGATCCACAAAATATTTTGGCTGATTTGAATTCCTCTTTGAAGTCTAGGAAAACCTGCATTGATATGAACTCCACTGCAGTCATGAGAGAGATCTTCACATTTTTCTCACAGTTTGGATGTTAATTCCTAGGTCTGGGTTCTCAAGCTTATAAATAACTGGGAAGATGTTATCATGAAGGACTTCCCTATTCTGGCAAAAACTTTTCAGTAAATGGCCTCATTTCCCAGTTAGCTGTTCTACATTTTTGTGATGGAACTTCAAATTAGTGCTCCCCAAAGTTCCCTTGGACATAGATGGAACTATTGATCAGCCAGCACAGATGGAGAAGGTCGGAGTCTCTGTTAGTTTTCTATGGTGGTGGAGTAGAACTGGGGCTGAAAATGAAAGGAAAGAAGAAATTGTGCCTTTGTTAGTCATAGATGTTAGTTTCATCTACCATTTAGCATTGTAGAAGCACCTGAGAGTCCACCTATTTAGCTCTGGAACCTTCTTCTTCATAAGAGATTCTCTATCCCACACATAGTACAGATAATGAATGTCTGAATTCTCCTCTATGAATATGGAGTTTCTATATGTCACTCTTGGCCAATCACGAAAATCTCTTACTTGTTTGGTAAGTAGAAATAAGCTCACTTCCACACATGAGAAAGTTCTAAGTCTTCCTGTGTTAGTTGGTTAGTTTTAATGAATTTATGGGTAGGTCTCACTTTTGTACCTCTTTTCTCTGAAAGGAAAAGATTAAGAACCCAGGTCTCAGTTCTTCTTATCTCCAAGGGTGAGAAATTGTGATTCTGTAGTGCTCTTGGAAAGCAGTTGTATAGATTTAGTACTCTGATTAGAACAAGAATTTCTTAGTCACAATTGATAAGATAGGGGTGTTCTGGAACACACTTGTTTGGAGGAGAATATACAAATCTGTGTCCTACTTAATGTGATGTTCTGAGGCCTCTTACATCAAAGGTGAATGTCTCAACCTTGCTTTTGCTAGACTGGAAAGATCTCTAATTACCGTGATCTATGTTCAGATATCATTTGCCTCCTGGGAACAATGCAAATATTAAAATCCCAATGCTACTTTTGTGTGTTTGTCTGAGGCCCATTTAGGTCACGAGGTAATGTCCATGACCCTCAGAATTTCAAAGTATATGCTGTATTGCATATTTATCTATTAGATAAGGTCAAAAGCCCTTGGTTCTCAGTGTCCATCTTAGTGGACTGCTGCAGTAACTAGAAGTAGGAAGGTGTCTTGGTACTTGATGAGGTTTATCTAAAACATCATTTTCTGTGGTCAAAGATCTGAGGTGTCTGCTTATGAGAGATTATGTATCTTTGTGTACTTCTTAGGCCTTTAGTTCTAAAGGAGTATGTCTCAGACCCTATTCATTCATGAGTATACTATTTGGTTAATTGCTTCTGAAGGTGAAAATCTGGGCCTCTAGCACCATGTGAAGGTGTCCGAATTCTCCTAATTCTGAGGGGGTGGGAGGGTCATGTGTAACATTGATCACTTGGGAAAGTCTCAAAACTCATGATTCAAATTGAGCAGGTCAGTGTCCCCTGAGATGCCAGGAGAAGGTGGGAAGTAAAATTTCTTCAGGGGGAATGGATCTAGAGTCTCCTTGAGACATCGCAGAAGATCAAAATGTGCCTGTGTTCATGTAACATGTTTTCATGTTACTTTCCATGTAACAGACTTACAGCCATTTTGTTTGTCTGAGAAAGTTTGCAATTGAAAAGGTGTACTTAAAATTCCTTCTGTATTTGTTTATGATGTATGGATATGCTTTTCAGGAGGAATAGTTGCAAAATTCCTTTGTTCCAATGAGACCCTTTAATAATAATTTTTAAAAAATATGAAGGCTGCTTGAGGAGAGGATGATGTGAAGACACCTTGGGAAGAAAAAGTAAGTCTCAAGTTCTCCTCTGCAGAAAGACTAATTGGGAAAATATTTTGGTCAGACTGCAAGTTGCTGTTCCATTTGTAGACAAAATGGGTGCGTCTGAGGGCTCCCAGGTTCACGTCTTGACCCCTCATAGGTAGAATAGTTCATATAAATTTGTCTTGGAAACAGGCAGTATATCTGAGGCCCTATTAGGAGGGGCAAGTATGAGGTAACTCAAGTCTGAGATCCTGCATAGGCCCTAGGTTTCAAACAGCTGACTCATGCAATGAGCACAGAACCTGGTCCCACTGCCTGGATGACTCCCAAACAGATCATGCCAATCAACTGTCTCACCAAATCAGAGGGTCTGATCCAGTTGGTGACCCCTCAGCCATTGGTTCATAGTTCATGTGTTTCCATTCATTTGGCTATTTGTCCCTGTGCTTTATCCAACCTTGGTCTCAACAATTCTCGCTCATATTAACCCTCCTCATTCTCGCTAATTGGACTCCCAGAGATCCACCCAGGACCTAGTCATGGATCTCTGCATCCAGATCCCTCAGTAGTTGAATGAGGTTTCTAGCACAACAATTAGGGTGTTTGGCCATCCCATTACCAGAGTAGGTCAGTTCGGGCTGTCTCTCGACCATTGCCGGCAGTCTGTTGCATGGGTATCTTTGTGGATTTCTGTGGGCCTCTCTAGCACTTTGCTTCTTCCTATTCTCATGTGGTCTTCATTTACCATGGACTCCTATTCCTTGTTCTCCATCTCTGTTGTTGATCCAGCTGGGATCTCCCGCTCCCCCAAGCTCTCTTTCCCTCGACCCTCGCCTTTCATTACCCCCACTCATGTCCAGGCTGTTCATGTAGATCTCATTCCATTTCTCTGTCATTGGGCGATCCCTGTGTCTTTCTTGGGGTCCTGTTTTCCAGGTAGCCTCCCTGGTGATGTGAGTAGCAGACAAGTCATCCTTGTTTCATGTCTGGTATCCTGCTATGAGTGAGTACATACCACGTTTGTCTTTCTGAGTCTGGGTTACCTCACTCAGGATGATTTTTTCTAGATCCATCCATTTGTCTGCAAACCTCATGATGTCATTGTTTTTCTCTGCTGAGTAGTAGTCTATTGTGTATATGTACCACATTTTGCTTATCCATTCTTCAGTTGAAGGGCATCTAGGCTGTTTCCATGTTCTGGCTATTACAAACAATGCTGATATGAACATAGCTGAACAAGTGCTCTTATGGTGTGGTTGAGCATTCCTTGGGTATATGCCCAAGAGTGGTATAGCTGGATCTTGGGGGAGATGGATTCCCAATTTTCTAAGAAAGTGCCATATTGATTTCCAAAGTGGTTGTACAAGCTTGCATTACCACCAGCAAGGAGAGTTCCCCTAGCTCCACATCCTCTCCAGCATAAGGTGTCTTCAGTGTTTTTGATCTTAGCCATTCTGACAGGCGTAAGGTGGTATCTCAGAGTTGTTTTGATTTGCATTTCCCTGATGATTAGGGATGTTGAGCAATTCCTTAAATGTCTTTCGGCCATTTGAGTTTCCTCTGTTGAGAATTCTCTGTTTAGTTCTATAGCCCATTTCTTAATTGGACTGTTGGGCATTTTGATGTCTAATTTCTTGAGTTCCTTATATATTCTGGATATCAGTCCTCTGTCAGATGTGGGGTTGGTGAAAGTTTTTTTATCAGTTATGATATAGTTATATTGTCTCTCTGGCAAATGATAGAACTTGACTTATTTTTATTTTATGGAAATTTGCTATATTATGTTAGGAGTTCTTTAAGTTTTTGATTTGTAGACTTTCCGTGGAGAAACAATTTTAGTTTTTTTCTTCTTGATCTTAGGAACTTGTATTTCTTCATTTCTTGGTGTATCTGTATTACTACTTGTTATCATCATAATTTTTTTTAATTAATTGATGAAGTTCAATCACTGGGTTTTGGTTTGTAAAGTCTCATATATTATTGTCTCTGTTTCCTAGTTACTTTCAAATGTCAACATTTCTGAGCTCACAGTCACCTTTGGGGGACATCTGTTGAGGATGTGCCCCATCAGAGTAGCTAGTTGCTAAGTTTTTGAGAGATTTTGTTGATTGATGATGGACGGTGTGATATCCCTACCACTGGGTGTGCAATATCCCTAAGGAAGTTGACCTGCACTAGATAAGACAGCAAGCATGGCATAATAGACAATGACTACATTAGAGAGAAAGCCTGGAAACAAAGATTCCTCATGGTTTTTGCCTTCAGTTGCTAGACTGAATATCTATACTAAACAGTGACAATGATGGATTGTGATCTGGCAGAATGAGCCAAATAAGCATGTTTGTTACCTAAGGTACTTTTGTGTAGAGAATTGAATCAGAGCCAGAAAAAAGCAAGTTATAAGAGAATGTGATAAACCCAAAGTGATTCTGTTGTTCAAAGGTGGTGGGAATGGTGACTTTTGGGGGAATGTTGAACATATCAAAATTTAGATGGCAAAAGACATAGAAAGCTGCATTATGAGCTTAATTGGTTTGTCTTCTAATACTTTGAATAAAATACTGTTAAAAGTATTGCAAACAATGGAGGTAGAGGTCAAAGGATTTCAGTGGGAATTAAAATAGAGGTCATGTATGTGATATTTTGGAACCTAACTTTTCTTATTTTCCCATGCCCTCAAGAAATAGATTGAGTAAGGAAAAATTAAAAAAAAATAATGGGGGCTGGAGAGATGGCTCATAGGTTAAGAGCATTGTCTGCTCTTCCAGAGGTCCTGAGTTCAATTCCCAGCAACTGTGGGTGGCTCACAACCATCTATAATGAGATCTGATGCCCCTTTCTGGCATATGGCAAACTTGCAGAAACAACACTGTTTACATAATAAAAAATAAATCTTTAAAAAAAATAATGGGGCTGATTTCTTAGATGGAATATTGACTTTCTTGGATAGCTATTGCTTATAATTCATTCAGTACAACATTAAAAAATTCAAGACGTGGTTCATAAATAAATGAGAAGTCTATAGGTTGTAGAAAAAAGCACTATGAATTTGCAGAAGGTAGTCAAATACTGAACAAAGTCAGGAGTGTTCAGCGAGATAATCACCATTAAAAAAGAAGGTTCTTACTCTACACTGAAAGCCTACCAAGGTGCCCTGAAGGTAAGAATCAATCCTTATATGCCCTCAATTAATGGAGGGATTGGGCAAAGTGATTGCCAGTCCCAGGAAGCAACTTTATTCAAGGCCTGCTGCAACTCTGGTCTAAGCATGTCAGAGGTCATCGCAACTTAGAAACCAAATTTGGGGGAATCATTGATATTGACCTGGTTCTGGAGACCATAATGATATAAAATTTAAGATTACACATTTTTAGTCTGCATTTTCAGGTCAGCTCTGGTGTAGGCATCTGTGTTTGATATGGTAAGCACTCCAGTGAGAAGACTTTGTCCATTGTATGATAGTATGAGGGTGAAGATAGCAATGTAAACTTTTCAGTTTCCTATAATATTTCATACATTTCCTCATTTGATATTTTAGGCTACAATTGGGAAGATCTTGAAGTTGAAGAACATTGTCAAAGTTCTCAAAAACATGGAAGGTAATTTTGTTGTGCAAGCTGATACAAATGGATATATTCAACTTATCTGGAAGTTTTAAAGAAATGAAACATTGTAAATAAACACAGCTCAACATGTGTTGATGATCATTACATGCTCATTAACACACATACTTCAATGGCAGGTAAGTGAATTGTGTTTGCAAGTCATTCTTTTAAGAAGGAAGACAAGGAATCAGTGCCTTAACAGAAATCATCATTTGAATAATAGCTTCATCAGAGCTATGCTGTACAAATAACAATCCTTTTAGTTTCATATTATTCAAATTACAAAAGGTATAATCACTGAATGTATGATAAGAATATGTATACAACCTTTTGATAAGCAAGTAATCCATAGTAAAAGCATTGTTACTCAAAAAGTTAATCTGTCTTTGCTAATTTAATTACATAGGTGGTTAGAGTCAAGAATTAGGGGGGTGTTGTTGTAGAGAAACATTAATCCCTATACCACATGCTGATGGGGAAAAGTAAGTCCAATTGTAAATAAAATGCGGAAACCTTCTTGTTGTTATTCTTTCTTTAATAGCTATATCATATGTCACTTTGGATACCAGCCATATGAACATAAGAATATGAAAAGAAGTAATGCACATCTCTCAATCTCAAAACAATTACAAAACATGTAGTAGCCCCATGCTGAACAATCATGTTGAATGACATTCAAATTTATAAACAATTGGTTTTTCAACTTAATTTGGAATAGATCACCAAACACACCACAGAAAAGCCCTAAGTCTTCTAGGCCTGTGTAAATGCTTCTGTTTGTCCTGGTTCACTTTGAAAATGTAGCATTAATCACAGTATAGGAAAATTTATCAATAGAGTAAGTGATGTAAATGTCTAAATTCTCCCAGTTCTCTTCAAATATTTGAAAAATCTCAGAGAAAATTTATGTCATAGATATGAGCCAGGTAGTAAAGGCTTTTACTATGACAGACATGTTCAAATATGCAAAGCCATTCTTAATGCAGGGGAACAACATGAATGTACACAACATGGTAAAACCTTAAGATTACATAACTCTTTATATTCTCACAAAATTGTAAAATTCATACAGATATAAAGACTCAACAATGTAATGAATGTGGCAAAGCTATTAAATGTTTCAATTATCATTGCAGGCATGAAAGAAATCATACTACAGAGAAATCATCTGAACACACTCAGTGTGGTCAAACGTTTGTATATCGCAGTCATACTCCAAGATATAAAAGAACACATACTGGAGAGCAACCCTATGAATATAATCAATATGGTAAAGCCTTTGCACACCCCACGCAATTTCAAGTACATAAAAGAACGCATATTGGAGAGAAACCCTATGAATGTAATCAGTGTTCCAAAGACATTGCTCATCACAGTACTCTTCAGTTGTATGAAAGAACCCATACTGGAGAGCAACCCTATGAATGTGATCAGTGTGGTAAAACTTTTGCTCATGATAGTGATCTTCAAAGGCATGAAAGAATACATACTGAAGAGAAACCCTATCAATGTGATCAGTGTGGTAAAGCCTTTGCTTATCACTATAATCTTCAATTGCATGAAAGCACACATACTGGAGAGAAACCCCATGAATGTAATCCATGTGGTAAGGCTTTTGCTTATCACAGTCATCTTCAAGTACATGAAAGCACACATATGGGAGAGAAACCCAATGAATCTAATCAGTGTGGTAAATCTTTAGCTCATCACAATACTCTTCAATTACATCAAAGAACACATACTGGAGAGAAACCCTATGAATGTAATCAGTGTTGTAATTCCTTTGCTCATCACAATACTCTTCAAAGGCATAAAAGATCACATACTGGACAGAAATCTTACGAATGTAATCAGTGTGGTAAAGTTTTTGCTTGTCATAGTACTCTTCAAAGACATGAAAGAACACATACTGGAGAGAAACCCTATGAATGTAATCAATGTGGTAAAGCCTTTGCACAGCCCAGTCATCTTCAAGTACATAAAAGAACACATACTGGAGAAAAACCCTATGAATGTAATCAGTGTGGTAAAGCCTTTGCACAGCTCAGTAATCTTCAAGTACATAAAAGAACACATTCTGGAGAGAAACCCTATAAATGTAATCAGTGTGGTAAAGCATCTACTCATCACAGAACTCTTCTATGGCATGGAAGAACACATACTGTTGAGAAACCCTATGAATGTAATCAGTGTGGCAAAGCCTTTGGTCATCACTGTACTCTTCAAAGGCATAAAAGAACACATACTGGAGAGAAACCCTATGAATGTAATCAGTGTGGGAAAGCCTTTGCTCATCATAGTTATCTTCAACGGCATGAAAGAACACATACTGGAGAGAAACCATACAATCGTAATCAGTGTGGAAAAGCCTTTGCTCATCATTATGCTATTCAGTTTTATGAAAGAACACATAATTGAGAGAAACCCTATGAATGTAAACAGTGTGGTAAAGACTTTGTATAGCCCAGTCATCTTCAAGTATATAAAAGCACATACTGGAGAGAAACGCTGTGAATATAATGAATCTTGTAATGCCTAGTCAAAACACAGAGCAATCCTGTAACTGTAAAACTTTTAGTGTAATTGGTTTCCTAAAGCCTTTGAATATAACATTAGACTTGAGGATGTGAAAAAAACTGATAGCAAAGAAATCTGAATATATAGTTATTGGCATGATCTTCAGCCAACATACTTACATTCAATTACACAAGATTAACTATTTTTGAAAAAAATAGAAATTGCTGTCAATCTGTTTTAAAGCATTATAATATCTCTTTTTATTTTGCTTACACCTATTAACTAATATGGACAAAAGACCTATAAATTTAAATGATAACATAAACCTTTAGATTTCATACTTCTCTTCAAATACATGAAATAATTCTGGTGTAAAATTTCATAGATGTGTATCATTGCTTTTCTGTTGCTTTGATAATATGTTATGACTATGTGAAATTAGAAAAGGGTCTAATTTGGTCCTTGGTTCCAGAGCAATACATGAACCCCCTAAAAGCGGCATGGAAACAAGTGTCAGACATGGCAGCTAAAGCAGGCAGCTAAGAATTCACATTCTTGCCCTGGATCATAAAGCAAAAAATTGAAAATTGGAAATGGTGTGCATATGTAAACGCTCAGGCCAACCCTCACAACTGATTTCTTCCAGCAGGATACCATTTTCTTTATCTTCTAAAATGATGTCACAGACTCAAAATGATAGATTACTCCAGCTTCAAGACTGCATGCTTGCTTTCTGTTACATGGACCAATTCATGATGGAGAACATTTCTGTAATCATTTAGATGCCTTAAATCCCATGTTCCCAGAATAATATTAGAAAAACATACATGATTAAAAGTTAGTTTAGCCGGGCGGTGGTGGCGCACGCCTTTAATCCCAGCACTCGGGAGGCAGAGGCAGGCGGATCTCTGTGAGTTCGAGGCCAGCCTGGTCTACAGCGCGAGATCCAGGAAAGGCGCAAAGCTACACAGAGAAACCCTGTCTCGAAAAAACCAAAAAAAAAAAAAAAAAAAAAAAAAGTTAGTTTAAATATTTGTTCAAATTTTAATTATGCTATGTGTGTGTGTCTTCCTCTGGGTATATGTATGTGCATTCTGGTTCCTAAGAAGTTTAGACTCTTGGAGCTTCTTGTTGCAAGAATTACTGGAAATCATGCAAAACCAGACCTTATTCCAGGGAATGAACTTGTATTAAAGGCTTGGCCATGTCTCTATCCCTGTAAACATTTTAAAGCTATTTATATCATCTTATACCAGGAAATATGTAGGTACTCATACAAAAGAAACCCTATTTATGCAAACTTTATGTAAGACTTTAGACATCACAATTGTTTTTAATTTCAAGGGGAAAAAAACTCTTGTTTTAAGTCTTTTTCCTTGTAGCTTTGAAGTAAGTTATTAACCAAGTTCACTAAAGACTGATGTGAAGACTATATTGTGGCTTCTCTTTTGCAACATTAGAGATAGACTTTGAAGTGTGCTATATGTGTGGCAAATTCAATTAGTGAAGTTTATTTTGTGATCCTTTCATTCCTTCTGTGGTTTTTGTTCCTCTTCTTTTGCACTTTCATGTAGAGAGAGGTATTTATCTGCTGCATTGTATAAAATGGGATTGCAATCATTTAAGTGTTTGATTTTTATTTAAGTCTCAAGAAGTATGTGATCACACTTCTAAGTAAGTGTGTTTGTGAAAAGGTGGTGGACTTTTGTTCATGGTTTTATTTTTAATATTTTTTCACAAATTCCCTTGAAATGTTTTTTATCCAGCTTTGTTTGAATGTTAGTAATTAGTCATGGATACATTAGAATTCATGATCCTTATGTGTCAATCACCTGAGCACAAGTAAGGGTGGATGATGTAGTTTTATTGATTGTTATTTTGTCAAAAGTGTAGGGAAAGGGGGCTGGGTAAAGAAACCCAGAATGACCCTGGAGCCCAGAACTAGGGAACGATGACTCAGATAAGGCCAGTAAAAAAACAAACAAAAACAAAAACGAACAAACAAACAAATAAAAAACCCACAGTTTGGCTCAAAACTCTGACCCTGGCCAACTGACTTGTGAAACCAACCAATCACAGAACAGGATAGTAGAATCCTGTCTCTAGGGCCCAGGACCAGGGAAAGAAACTCAACTTATGTTTTGGACTTGAGTCAGAGAAATGAACCAAGGAAACATGCTCTGACTCTGAAACTGGTGACAAAATAAAACTCTTGGTCCCTAGAATCAGAGTCAGTGAAAGAAATGAGCCCTGGCCATAAAGGTAGTGTCAAAAAGCCAAGAAAGGCCAGTGAAAGAAAAACAATTTATCCCTGTAATCAGGACCATATCTGTCCCTAGCCCACAAAACTGGCAAATCCCTGGGCAGAAAAAAAAAACTGATTGGGTGACACCATCCCAAAAACATCCTATATAAACTGCTTCCCCTAAACATCCTATATATACTGCCCTGCCTGGTCAATTGTGAGTTGTTCTCTCCACTCTGGTAGAAGCAGCTATTCTCCTGGACTCCTACTTCCCAAATAAATCTCTTTCTCAAAGTGTTTTGGTTAGGAAGACCTTCATTCACTGGTGCACAGAAGAACTTTAATGGGACATCCTTAAGGTGGATTGAGCAAGGGGGAGCTAAATAGAAGAACCTTGCTGAGATCCCCCATAGTGGATTGAGCAAGGAGGAGCTGGATAGAAGAACCTTGCTGAGATCCCCCATAGTGGATTGAACAGGAGAACCTTGCTGAGACATCTCTAAATGGATTGAACAAGGAGGACCTGGACAGAAGATCCTTGCTGAGTAGAGAGAGCAAAAGAGTTGAAAAGTAACACTTTTTTCCTGAGCCAGAGGTGATTGCTACATTTTTGTAATTTCTTTGGCCAGAGAAGCAGGGCTTTGCTAGGAAGCCCCCTTAAGTGGGCGCTGAGCAAAGCTGAGCTATAGTCGTTCTCCAGGAGAGGAGCAGGATTGCAATATCCTATAAGGAGGCCATCACCCATCACACCAGATATAGCCTGACTTTCCCAAAGAGTCAGGATACCTTTCCCTGCTGAAGCACTTCCAGGCATGATTTTTGTGAGAAGTCAGAAAATGTTCCCTCCAGGGTTGGGCTAAACAGCTCCAGATGTCCATGACACCTTCAGGGCACAGTTGTTTTGAACAGTTTGAGGTGTCTGGGATACCTTGCCCTCTAGGACAGATCTGTCTCTTTGCAGCTACAGCCATCATAGGTGGGCTAAAGAGCTCCAGTTGTCTAGGACACCTTCAGGGTTGACCTACTGTTCTGAGCACCTTGAGGCATTGAGGATACCTTGCCCTCCAGGGCTGAATTGTCTCCTGCAGTTCCAGCTGTCGGAGCTGTCCTAAGCAGCTCAAGGTGTTGCCTGACTCCCCAAGTAGTCAAGACATCTTTACCCAGAGATGCAAAACTCATGATTTTGTGCCAAAATCTGGGACCAACGCCAGAGATGTTGCAACCAACTTACTTACAAATACATTTTAATGATGTTAATTTTAAAATATTTAATAGAAAATATAAAAAGCATCAACTACTCCATGTATGTATCTAAAGAAACACTTTCACCTGGAAGAGATGTAATAATTTAAGTGAGTCAGTAATCAACTGTATATTTCACAAATAAAATTAATGTGCTATGAATATGTATACATTATTTGAAGTTCCATGCATCTTAATGTCCGCATCTGTTATCCATTTGGCACTTCATCCCGAAATATTGTCTTCTAAGGGAATTATCCAGAGATGCCAGATAATATAATAGCAAAGAGATTTACTTAGTGAGGTCTATTTTTGTCCAAGTTTATATGGTGATCAGCATAATATTGCAGCCTTGCACAAGAAAGGCATTTCCAACACAGCTGTCTCATTGATGCTCAAATAAGATTAGTTGTAATATTAAATCAATAAAATACCATCTCTTCAGATTGTAAACATATTTTCAATGAAAGATAAAGCAAAGTAGAAATTGAATGATATATCCTATTTGTAAATTAAATGATATATTGCTATCTCATTTGTTTTTCCTTTTATTGTATGTGAAATTATTTAGTTTATTCTGAGGACCCAACATTTGTTCATAGCACTTTCTCAGATCAACAAATGAATGTGAAAGAATGGTTTGAATATTAGTTAGTAGTCATGGATATGTATGAATTCATGATCTTCATGTGTCAGTCTCCTGAGTACAAATCACAGGGTAGATGATTTATTTCCAATAATTATTATTTTGTCAAAATATTTTAACAATGTTAATGTTAAAACATTAATAGATAGAGAATATAAAAACATTAATTCTTTTTTTTTTTTTGGTTTTTTCGAGACAGGGTTTCTCTGTGTAGCTTTCCGCCTTTCCTGGAACTCACTTGGTAGTCCAGGCTGGCCTCGAACTCATAGAGATCCGCCTGGCTCTGCCTCCCGAGTGCTGGGATTAAAGGCGTGCGCCACCACCGCCCAGCAAAAACATTAATTCTTATGTGTGTATCCAAATAAATATTTTCATCTATCTGGAAGAGATTTAATAATTTAAGTTAATCAGTAATCAACTGAATATTTTACAATAGAACTTGATGTACTATATATGTATATATTATTTGAAGTTCTATGCATCTTCATGTTCTCAACAGTTATCCATTTGGCATAATATCTTGAAGTATTGCCTTCAAAGAGAATTATAGAGGTGCCAGATAATGTAATAACAGTGACATTTACTTTAAGAAAATTCTGGTGTGTGTGTGTGTGTGTGTGTGTGTGTGTGTGTGTTTGTGTATATGTGTATGTGTAAGATGTAACTATGGGTTTTTAGGCCATGACAGAAATGTGAAGAATAGAAGACAACTTTGTGGGGTCTTCTTTTGTCCATCTTCATATGGTGATCCAGATGAGTTCACAGCCTTGTACAACACAGACATTTCTATCAGAGCTGTCTCATTGATGCTGAAATAAGATTAGTTGAAATATTAAAACAGTAAAATGTTGTTTTTTTTTCTGATTGAAAACATTTTCTTTTAAAGATAATGGAAAATAGGAGACATTGACTAATAAATAGTATTTGTGAACAAAAAGTATATACTGATATCTCTTTTTGTCTTTTCTTGCATGTTGAATGAGTTAGTTTATTCTTAGAACCAAACATTTTTCCATAATACTTTTTCCAAACAACAAATGAATGTCAGAGAGTAGTTTCTGTGGGTAAAGGGAGTTGCTACTAAGCCTAGTGTCCTGAGTTCATACTCGAGGAACCCATATCACTCCTAAAAATCTTTTTCTTATTTGTACACTTCCGGTGTGGCATAAGGACATGCCAGCACATTCATAAATAATTTCAAAACTCAAATAAGTGCCATTGAGGTAACTGGTAACCAAGTGATTACCTGAGTTTCATCTCTGGAACTCATATAGGATGAATAGATAGCAGACACATAAGTTGTCCTCTCACTGCTACGTACACAATATGGCAAAAGAATAGCATCAGTACATTCTGGACTACATTTCCCAGGATGCCTTTCTCTACAGCATCACTATATTTGGGACTATATTTCCCATGATGCCTTTGTCTACAGCATCACTACATTAGGACTTTATTTCCAGGATGCCTTTCTTTAGAGCATAAGTACATTCTGGACTTCATTTCCTAGGATGCCATTTTTTAGCATCAGTTTATTTGGACTTAACTTTCCAGAATGCCTTTCTTTACAGCATCACTACATAAAGACTTCATTTCCCAGGATGCCTTTCTCTAGAGCATCAGTACATTCTGAATTTATTTCCCAGAATGTCTTTTTCTATGGCCTCAGTACATTTGGACTTCATTTCCCAGGATGCCTTTCTCCATAGCACCATGACATTTTGGACTTCATTTCTCCAACCTATTTTTCTCTACAGCATAACTATATTACCCACTTCATTTCCCAGGATGCCTTTCTCTGCAGCATCACGACATTCTGTACTTCATTTTCAGGATGCCTTTTTGTGTACCATCATTTTATATGGACTTCATTTCCCAGGATGCCTTTCTCAATAGCACCACGACATTTTGTACTATATTTCCCAGGATATCTTTCTGTACAGCATCACTACATTTGGACTTGATTTTTCAGGATGACTTTCCCTAGAGCATCACTATATATGGACTTCATTTCCCAGAATGACTTTCTTTATGGCAGCACTAAATTCTGGACTTCATTTCCCAGGATGCCTTTCTCTAGAGCATCATACATTCTGGACTCCATTTCCCATGATGACTTTCTCTATAGCATCAATACATCCAGGACTTCATTTTTCAAGATTCCTTCGTCTACAGCATCAGTACATTCAGGACTCCACTTTCCAGCATGCTTTTCTCTACAGCAACACTACATGTGGGACTTCATTTTCCAGGATGACTTTATCTATGACATCACTATGTAAGGACTTCATTTCCTAGAATGTCTTTCTCTGCAGCATGAGTACATTCTGGACTCCATTCTGGACCTCTTTCTTGGGCAAACCTATTTCTCAAATCTAGCCAGTGACAAGAGAGGTCAGGTGGAACTCAGGACTCCTGGTTTAATTCCCTCCGTGACTAAAGAACATGAAGTTCTGGCTTCCCTTCCTTCATCTTTCTGGAGTGATATGTGTTAGTTAGATGGGTCCAACATTGCACCCAGTAAGAACTGATTATGTCAAGTGCTTGGCAGCCAAGATCTCTGTGTGCATCAGAGAGACAGCTGCTGTCCTTTTACATGGAAAGAATGAAATTTCTGATATGCAGACACTCACATTGACAGGTGTCTTGGATTATCATGGAGAAAGAATTGTGGACAAAAAGAATGAGGCTTGGAATTTGGGGAGTCCATTATAATTCCTCAGAATAGGTGACTGGTACCCGGCCAAACCTGGAAAGCCTTGTCAGTGATGAACTCATGATGACAAGAGCAGAGACCCCATCACTCTGCTCTTTGGGACACTTGCTGTGGTCCCTGCTTTTGTTTGTCTCATCTGTCTTTTCAGTCTGTCTCCAGGAGAACGTTTTTGTTCTTAATTCCCAAAATGGATTCAGTCAGGGGCTGGCTTTGGACATGGATCCCTAGCTTTCTAAAACCAAGAATTTGGATGGGAGGCAAGGCTCATATTCTAGCTCTTAGCACATGCAAGACACAGGCATCCCCAGAACACCAAGAGAGCAAAATGACAAGTCTTTGAAGCCAAACCCTCTACAATAGCATTTAATTGTGACATCTGATGTGGCGTCTTCCTTTGCTCCATATTCTACCTTGTCCATCCTCTGCTATTGTAGTGTCTCTGGCTTTTATCATTAAAAGGGTGGTGACCAAAGATGATGACAGTTTGTGTCATGTTGAGTGGGCCACAGCATTTTCCCTTGATAGCACCAATCTGGTCCTCAGAGAACGTTTGGCTTCTGAAACTTCCATTTGGAAGTTTTTCTTCTTGACACAGAAAATGGCCTATTGAGGGAAGAAAATGCCCTTGCCTCAACTGTAGACAGTATGAATACTGTTTCTTTGGTACTAGCAGGACACAAGGAAAAGTGAGTATTTAACTCTGCCTTGAAAGGGTAGTCTTTCAAAAAAACTGCCTCTGAAAATGGTCTGATAGATATTCTAGGCCTGTAGCCAATTTGAATGCACCAATGGTACTGAGAAATTCTAGGTGCCTGTCTAGGCTGCCAGCTGCCTCTGTTTACTCTCAGAAGACTTCTGAAAGTAGATTGTGTCTTTTTCCCATTTCTCAGGTATTATTGTATTCCTTGTCAGGTCTTTGATTGGATTGGAAAATAACAGTCATAATTACAATCTTCTTGTATCTTAAGTAGAACATATTAAGTGTTAGATTCAGGTTCTTCAAGGTAGGACATCTTTTGGAAGGATCTCTGTAGCATGACATTTACCTATGTTCCACACTCTTCTGAATTTTAGCATATGTTTCTTCTTTGGTGTTGTTCCTGTTGGTGTAGTTTCATCTTGTATAGGTCATTATCCCTTATTCTTCTAGGGCAATATTTTGTAATCATCCCTATTGTAAATAGTTTTGTATTAGGTTTAGAATTTTCTTATTTAGACAAAAGCGGGAGATGTAGTGGGTACCTGTTCTAGATATGACCTTTAAACACTCCCCCTAGAGTGACAGCCTGTAACTGCCATACCTTCCTAAGACCTGCCGCTGGGGCTGACATGCCCCTGGAGCTTCACTGAGAAGGAACCCCTTAAGACTCAATGTGTGTAGGTCTTTGGCCCTTTCTGGATACCACATGGTCCTAGAATCTGGATGGGAGACCAAGCCAGAGTTCTCTACTAGATTGCATCTTATCTATCCTGGATCATGTAACCAACCCCTATTGGACTATTTATTATCTCAGAAATAAATATCTCTTGATTATCAGATAAATTACTTGAAATTGCCTTGTTAATTACAGTAATAGATTTTCTCCAAGTCTTTGTTTACTTCAGGGGATTCATCGTTCCTCCCCACCATCCTGACCTAATTTACCAGCAGCCTTTTTTTAATCTCACTGAGTATGAATTTTAAGATGGGGGAGAGCCATTCCTAAGCAATGTTTGAAAAGTTAGCCCTAAACACCTCACAAAGAATAGTTTGTATTGAAGCATTGCTAGATCTCTGGCTTTGGAAGGAGTGGGTGCTGAAAAGCTTCCCCTATAACTCAGGAGAGGGTCCTGTGAAGGACAACTTGAAATGAGATAGTTAGCATGTAGGCAAAAGCTGTGACATCAGCATTCCCATACTTGGGTATTCTATGGTGTCCTGGAGAACACTGTCATCTCTTGTGATGTCACCAGTGCTGTGGTGATACCAGCAGCCTATGGGGCATTTATTCAGTGCCTTTATGGTTGAGCTACCGACATGGTGTCAAGATGAAGCAAACTACTTGGAAAAGAGACTAGAGAGCAGAGAAAGACCAGAAAGAGGCAGAAGGAAGCTGGACTTTGGTCCCAGTATAAAACAGCAAGAAATAAATCTTCCAGGGGAAGCCACATTGAGCCTTGGCAGGGGATTTAGTGCTTTCTGGGGGAGAAGGTAGTCTTGAGCTAGGCCTTGAAGGAGGTAGGCTTCAAGGAGTAGAGCTCAGGACATGGGCATTTCTGGGAAACAATGACACTATCCTGTTTCTTTGATTTCCTACAGAGCAGACACAGAGTCAAGGGTTTCTGGTCGTTAGTTTGATAAAGAACCAGGAATTGTCCAGGCTGCATATACTGTAAGTTATTGAAGTGATTAAAGATTACCTACCTAATTGAAATATACCTTTATACACCTAAAAACTTAATTAACTAACATAATTATAACTTTGATTACCCTAGATGACTATTTATCTGCATTTCCTAATTATATATTACAATTTTAAATGAGTTGTTAAACATAGTACCTTAAATAAGAGTAGAGATACATACTATATAACAAATTAACTTTAAATTTGTATCAATAAACTAAAATCTATTGCAAAGTAAAATGTTTTAAACAAGATGTTGCTCTTTAAAAGTAGATTTAGTAATCTACACTTTTATCCTATTATATTTATACCATCCTCTTTTCTTTTTTTAGAGAGGAATTGCATTTGTAACCAACCCCTTTAAATAAAAAAAATTATAAATAATATTTTGGGAATTTGGGTATAGCTTCTCATACTACTGCTTGCTTCATGGGGCACTTGTATACTTATGAGAATCCTGAGAAAATCAACAATTATAGTTAAATTTTGGCTGTAGTCTATTGGGATGGATTGTATCAGCCAGTTGCTTTGAAGCTGATTTTGGATGTTGGAACATGTGAAGACCTCTCAGGGGGTTTTATAACTTCATATATTCCTTTTCTCTCCCAGGCCTATGTACATTTTTACACACATTATAAACATTTCAGAGTTTTATTCCATTTGAATATGTCTTATTTTGAATCTATAATCCTTCTGTTTCCAGGAGAGATTTTAAACAGTTAAACTGCATTGCTAGGATGAAAAGCAGCAGGCTTGGCTGCTGACTTCACTCACCTCAGCTTCCCAACATGGTGAAGGTAATTTACTTCCAGCCCTGTGAGCCATGCTCTCTGCTGACTCTGGAAGGCATTGGGTTGATGTCTCCATCAAGGAGCATATAGCTAGAAACTTTTTTGTCTGTAGTAGCAAAAGCTAAATCCACCACACAGAATGCTGTGCAGATTGTAGACAGCACAATGTACCATGGTGAGAACCCACCATGTTGGGCTCTAGCCCACATGCCATGAACCCACCATACTGTATCTTAAGTCTGTATGGCACTGCTTGCCCAAGAGACAGAACTAGGAAGAAGTTTTTAGATCCATTTTAGAATCATTTTTAAAAGCTCAGGTTTTGGGTGGAAATTCTTGCTATCACATCTGGGTGCCAAATGTACTAAGAAGGTTTCTATGGTCTTGCCTGGACCCTCCTAGTTCCACCAAATCTCTCCCACCCATTGTCCCTGAGCTGCTCAGAACCAAGTAAACACACAGAGGCTTATTATTATTTACAAACTATTGTGTATGGCAGGCTACTTGCTATCTAGCTCTTATATCTTAAATCAATCCATTTCTATTAATCTATGTTTTGCCATGTATTTCATGGCTTACCAGTCTGTTGGCATGTTGTTTCTTGGGTGGCAGGACTCCATGTTTCTCTTTCCTGTCTCCCACCTTGGATTTCCTGCCTGCCTTTAAGCTGCCTTGTCATAGGCCAAAGCAGATTTTTTTATTAACCAATGGGTTACATACATAGCATATAGAAAGACATCACCCAGCAAGCTACATTTTAAATGGACTAAATATCTGCTTAAAAAGAGAGAAACCATTCTTGGTACTTGAAGGCTATGTATCTATCCAATGCCAATAAAGTCATGGTTATTAGAGGAGTCCCTACAAATACCAATTTTCTGAACCAATACAGTCCCTAATAATCAATTAACATGTGGGCTTATACTTACATGTCAGTGTAGTTTATACAGCTCATCAAAGAAATTTGTATTTCAGCATATGAAATCTTCTACAGAAAACCACACCCAATTAAATATCTAGTGGTGGATCCCAGGCACAATGAACATGTCTATAAAATAATGACTGCAACCATGTGTTAGAGAATATTATGCAAGTGGTAACATAAATATTAAATTGCCATATGCTCAGTGAATTTCTTTTGAGATTGTGTCTCTTTTTATGTCAGATTTATACTCATTTAGTCTTAGAAACAGCTGTCTAAACATGATCTGAATAAGCTCAGCACCAAGAGATAAGCAGAGAAGGGCAAGGAAAAGCCCACGAAACCTCAACTTTGCATAAATTACTATAAGAAACTAAGGATTGCTCAGAGTGAAAAAATCAACTTCCTCAAAAAAGAACACAGTGATTGCTTAACTAATGCATCAATTAAATTATGGAAAAAAGAATTTCCATGCAGAGTAGTGAAACAGGATTTCTTGCTCAATTCACATATTTTCATTTGCTTAACATGCCCAACTGTTAGTTTGGGATCCACAATTTCTGACAGAGACTCAACTGTTTAATAGGTGATCACTTGTGAACTGTGTTAAGAAGTTCAACTGTTAAGATGATATAAGCACAGGAAGGCCTTAACCAGTTGTTGATAACTTTGTGAACTAATCAGAGTTGTAACAAGTGTCTTACTTTGTTCATACAGTTTCCATGAGATGAGTAGCATTTTGTTCACATATTCTGACCATTAGTTACTGAAATAAGAGAAACATAAGAAAAATAAGCCTTTCATCCATTTACTGATATTTCCTCTGCAGTTTTCTTAGTGCAATTGAGTTCAGTAGACCATCTCCAGGGAATGTATCTTGGTTGGTTGAACACTTTCTTATATTATAGGAATATGTCAGCAGGCATGAGAGTACACATTGGCATTAGAGCCATAAACACACATAAGCAAAAACATTAATCTGAGTTTCACTCTTTACAATATATTTTTAGTTTAATATACTTGAAGTTAATGTAAAACCAGATAAGGTATAGTAGGAGATTAGAAACAGAGATATGGGAAATACTGTCTGTAGTATTATAATATTGATTAAGGACCTACAAATAATTCATTTATGTAATATGGTAAATTATTTTTTTGTATTTAATTCAATGCCCTTGTAATACTACAACATCCATTTAGAATAGTGTTATGCCTGAGGCCTCCCCCAAGGTGGCCAGGTCCCAGAGAAAAGGTAAGGAGTAAGTAAGGGTAAGATGAGGCAGGGATTATTGCCCAGAGAATCTTGCAGCCTGACTGACTAGCAGCTAGATTGATTAATTATTTAGACAGAATTCATTAATTAGAGATAGATTAAGATTGTTGCAAAACATAGATAAAACGAATTTTGTTTTGGGGCATGTGTTTAAACTTTTTCTCTTGTGCATCTGGGGTTATAAGTTTAGTCATCATTAATGAACTGTGGCAGAATAGAGATATCTTTTACAATCATGTTTCCTCAAGTTTAGTCATCATTGATAAACAGTTATCTTTTACAATAATTTTTACAATTCAACCACAGAATCCAATTTTTTAAGAAACTAGAGGCATATGATAGCCTGTTCTCAAGTTGGTAGCTTTTGTGGCTTCAAAGACTCTAGACAAAAATGAAAATTCCATGCCAGCCTGGCAGTTTGGCATGTCCCAAGCAATTTATTATTAACTATTAATGGTTAGAATGCTCAAGAAAAATACCCAGGCAAAAGTTGTTGCAGTTATTATTAAATTTCTGGCATAATACAATATTTTTATATCTTTATAGAATTTATTTACAGGTTTAATCCTGGCATTCTTATGTTCCTTCATCATAGACAGCACAATGGCTCTTCATGAGCTAACTTTTCTCAGAAATGGATGTCCCGACATCTCATCCTTTCGTCAACTTTTCATATCATTCTTTCCTATCAATATATGTTTCTCTGTGGGGCTAATTTCACTTTAATGCTGTATGTGCCACATAATTGCCTGAGAGGACACTGGGAAGAGTTTTGCAATCTGATCTGTGCCCAACTCCTTCAGCCCACTGTATCTTGTTGACCTTTGTTAGTTTACTTTGTTTTGATTATCTTGTTCCTGAGAAAGTACAGGGACAGATGTTTCAGAATATGTCATATCCTCTAAAGGAAGCCTCTGGATTCTATATGTTTGTCATATTCTCCAAAGAGTCAGAAAGACCATGAAATAGATAAGAGTATCTCCCTAAAAGTGGGAGGGATAGTATGCTCAGGACTTTCCTGATGAAGCTTAGAAGCAGAACGCCTAGGAGAAGGCATAAATGATTTACAAGAAATTTCCTATCAATTCAATATCCCCAAATTGTACAAATATTAAAAGTCCCTCAAGCATGCAACCAGTCAAGATCAAACCCAAAAAATGACACAGAAGCCATCATGAAGCTTAGGTTTGCTGCATCTTCAAACAGCTGTGACCTGCATTTCTCATCAGATATGATCACACCATTATTGTGCAAGCTAGTTCACTAAAAAATTCTGTAGGAAGTCTTTTCTAGAGTAATCATCCAGCATGCCCCATTTAAATAGGATCCAAATTAACTTTTCCTGGAGGAACAAATAATGGGGCAAAGTTAAGTGATACAAAAAATTTTTTATGTTAGATTTAGGTTTTCTATTATATTAATGAATATAATATACTTTATTCACTAAAATAATTTAAACTTCCATCAATTTTAAAAAGAGATGAACAATTCACATGTACATGAAAAATAGCAAGATCAGACATTGAAGATACAGTATCTGGGTACCATGAGTCATTTTACCAATTTTGAAAACTACTTCCAAATTAATTGCTTATCTGTTGACAAGTTTAGCATTACTTTCATATAGTTAAAGAATAGGTAAAATTTGCTGATGGCTACTCTTGTTCATTTCTGTCTATAAAATTTTATTGAGGAAGTCCTATTCTTGGACTCATTAGTACTTAATAAGCAGTCAATTTCTTTCCTTAATGAGAAATTATGAATACAATTCATTGTGAACACTCAAATAATTCCCTCTTTGTTTGAATAGAGACTATTGGCTGTTGCTTTCATGCCCTGTATGTCTCTAGTGACAGGTATAAGAGGATTGGTTTAGGAATGAAGAAAACACAGACAGATTCAACACAGAGAAACAAAGAAAAGTTGGGATCAGGTGTTCTGTGTTCTCTGATGAGAAACCACAACAACCTAGATTCCCCACAACAATCAGTAATACCTATATTCAAATAGATTCAAATAGTTATTGCATATTAATAGTAGAGAGGCAGGGTTAATTTCTAAAGTGATACAGATAGACATGCTTGGCTCATCTAAGTGCTTCCAGTCTCTGTAGCCTTGAACTGTTGAGGCCTAAAAATCTGAAGAGATTTTTATGGTGAACAGATTGGGCACAAACTTATAATATACTCACATGATCACCGGATTTGTAATGTTTCAAGCCTAAAGCAATGAGAGGAAATTTGTTTCCCTTTTTGTGTGTGTCTAAGTCTATAGTCTTTGACCTAGATCTGCTAATGTAAACTACTCAAGTTCCCACTTACACCCACTCAGGACTTAACACACACCTATACTTCAAATGATTGAACCTGTTACAGTTTTCCTAAAGCAATTCTACTTTGTATTTTCATGATGTTTTTTATTGTATATTCTGTAATGCAACGACTGACATTACATACAAAATATCTGTATAAGATCAATGTCCAAAATTCCAATGAAGAAGAAATTGAATATCAGCTTTATTGTATATATTGATAATTGAGGAAAAAGGAAGAATAACTTGAGATTTAAAACAATCTGTATTTTATTTGATAAAATCTCAAATATTAGAAAAACAATAATATTTGTATAAAAGTTATATCATTCTGAGCTCAATATTTCATCCCATAAAATATACAGAAAATTATGCAGTGAGTTTTGACTCAATATGGCTATTCGTAAACTATTCCTGACAAACATTAAGTCTTCACATTTTAAATTATTATTCCCTTTATCTATTGTCAAATTAATCCTATATCATTAAAATATATGATTTCTGTGCAATTTTGTTTAATACATTGCTATATATGTAGATAGTTTTCCAAGGAAATTTTATGTCAACATAAATTTTATTTCTTGGTAAAATATTTGTAAAATCACACTAAGAATAGGGCTTCCTGAGTTCACTCATCTGACATGGAGTAAGGTTTGAATATTTGCTAAAGGTTTCCTTCCACTACTGACATTATGAAGAACCCTTCTATTATATGAGTACTGGGGCAATAATTACCAATTGAATTTGTTACTTTCATGAATTTTCTGGCATGCTCTAAGTTTTGAGCTTCTTGTAAAGAATTTTTAAAAAAATTCTGTACATTTGTTAAATTTCTTCCCATTAGTGATATTCTGTTAGGCTTCAATATCTGAGGACTCCATAACACTTGCTACTTTCTTAATATTGTTTGGGTTCTCTCTAGTATGCATTGTGATGATTTTTTAAGATTTAAGTACCCAGGTAATGTTATTATACATGCTTTGTATTTGTAAGCTTTCTCTAGTGTATGGTTTTGATGAGTTTTTGCAGAGATGATACACAGGAAAAGTACATAACACACTAATTATAATTTTAAGGGTTCTGCATTCAATGGGTCTTTAGTGGCCTTGAACACATTAATCATGGACAAAGAACTTGTCACAATCTGTATATTAACTTTCTTCTCCATTATGGATTCTCTGATAAACTTGAAGTGTTGGGGCTCCAGTAAAGGATTTGTCACATTCTTTTCTTCTGCAAATTTTCTGTCCTGTTTGTATTTTGTGATGCCTTTGTAGATGTGAGTCTGTCCTAAAGCACTTTCCACATTCTTTGCATTTGTAAGGTTTATCTCCAGTATGGATCCTCTGGTGAGCTTAAAAATTTGATGTATTTGTAAAGGACTTGCCACAGTCTTTACATTTGTATGGTTTCTCTCCAGTGTGTATTCTTTGATGAACTTTAAATGTTGAGTTTGCAGTAAAGGATTTTTCACATTCTTTACATTTGTAAGGTTTATCTCCAGTGTGGATCCTCTGGTGAGCTTGAAAATTTGATGCATTGTTAAAGGACTTGCCACATTCTTTACATTTGTAAGGTTTCTCTCCAGTGTGTATTCTTTGATGATATTTTAGTGTTGAGCTCTGAACAAAAGACTTTCCACACACATTACATTTGTAAGGTTTCTCTCCAGTGTGTATTCTTTGATGAACTTTTAGTGATGAGCATCTGGTAAAGGACTTTTCACATTCTTTACATTTGTAGGGCTTCACTCCCGTATGTATTCTTTTATGAATGTGAAGTGTTGAGCTATCAGTAAAGGACTTTCCACAATCTGAACATTTGTAAGGTTTTTTTCCAGTGTGTATTCTTTGATGAACTTTTAGTGTTGAGCATCTGGTAAAGGACTTTTCACATTCTTTACATTTGTAGGGCTTCACTCCCGTATGGATTATTTTATGAATTTGAAATGTTGAGCTATCAGTAAAGGACTTTTCACAATCTGAACATTTGTAAGGTTTTTCTCCAGTGTGTATTCTTTGATGAACTTTTAGTGTTGAGCATCTGGTAAAATACTTTTCACATTCTTTACATTTGTAGGGCTTCACCCCTGTATTTTATGTAAAATTTTCTGTGTCCTAGATCCAAGTACACAATTCCAAATGAAATTCTCAGGTATCACTTCGAGTGAGGAGCTGGGCTAATTCCACTGCAGTTATGGTTTGTTTTTTGTTTTGTACTTTATACCTAACCCATTGTTTTCCTCCACCTTACCTGGTTCTCTACCTTTTGCTTCCTCTATGTTCATGATCCAGGGTTCTTTGTTCTGTTCAAGGCAGGTGACTAGCTCTGGTTTTGATACAGAAAGGCCTGCGAATTAGAAGAGGCATGATAATTTATTTACATTATGGGGGAAAGAGTTTGGTTCTAACACAGGTTTATACTCAGTGGATATGAAGGTGTACAAGGAAAGACTCAGAAATGAAGTCTTATTAGTCCTTATTTGACAGGTGTTGTAGAGTTTTAAGAAATTCATTATTATAATTTTGTATACATTAAACTTTCCTTATATTACACCATTAAAAAATAAAACTATTGTAGTCAAACTCCATTCAAACATTATTGCTGTGGAGTGTCTGCCAACAAAAAAAACATATGGGATTGATGGGAGTATTTGCTAAATTAAAACACCATTTAGAATAAGAACATTTTTGTACATATTACACTCACCAATACCTAGGAATAATTGGGAACTCAGATTCATGAATAGAAAAAAATTCAAAATACTAACAAAAATTGGTAGACATTCTGAGGGGTAAGCAGCAATGATGAAAGAATTTATTCTCACCTACAGAAACCAGGTTGCTCTAGTTGTCCAACATGACCTCTCTGTACAAATCCCTCTGAGATGTGTCCAGGCATTCCCATTCCTCCTTGGAGAAATGGATGGCCACATCTTTGAACATCAATGAACTCTGAAGTGAAAATTTAACTTTTCTTAGTTATGATGGTTTGAGTTCTTATTTGCCCAGAAAACAGTGGTTAACTAAAGAATGTTCTGTGTTATCAGTAAACAATCTGCAATTCTCCAAAGTTATATATTAAGAGGGAGGATGCTGTGACTTTTTCATGAGATCAAAGTGCCCAATATCTAAACATTTCATGAAATATGTGCCTTTTCTCAGAGATAAATAATGTCTGAAGTTTTCCTCAGTAGGAGTTGAGTTTCAACATTCATCTCTAATACCAGAAAATTTGTAAATATTTCAGATCATAAACTGAAAGTAAATAAGTCATACTGGAAATTAAAAGAAGCATGAAAGAGTGGAAAGCAGGATGCAGAACAGAAATGACAGTGATAATAAAAAAATTATATTAAACATATAATAAAACATAAATATATAATTTTCTTACACTGAGGAACTGTAGTGAAAATTGAGAGTTCCACAAATGAAGGATTTAAGTGTGGACTGTCAACCTGTCCCATCCTTGTTCAAGAATTTACCTGAGAACATGCCATCTGTCCTTAACCATCTTTATGGATCCTGTCAGAAAGTTCATCTTAAAATTTAACCTTTCTGACACAATTCTGTATGCAAAGGCAGCAGCACCCACATTCCCTGATAGCACACACAGAAGTCAGAAAGCAGGTATAAAATGTCCCCAATCAATGACTTGGGACACAGCAGAGATGCAGAAACCATAAACTTTTACAAACAGATCAAAACTTAGTTTCTCTTTTCCTGCTTTGTGAGGGTCCATTATTCCTTCAGATCATGGAAATCTCTACAACCTGGTATGAGGTTTCACTGCCCTGCTTTAAACTTTTCACAAGCATTTTGAATTACATTTTAACACAGCTGTAAGAAGTTCTAGTGACCCCTTCCTCACATTCCATTCCCTGAGATCAATCAATAAAAAATAACTGACAACTCTATCTATAAAATAGTGGGTGGAATCTGAGGGGTAGCCACAGCTGAAAGTATTTCTCACACTGGGTAAGTAATATACTTATCTACACCCAAGGCAGAGCTGGGAATTGTTACCTCTCCAATGTCTCCAATGAGGCATTCCTTATACTTTCTAGGTTTCATTCTAAAATTCCACCATTTCACAGTTTTACAGTGACACAAATGTTGAGATTCTCATTTAAGTTTATTTTAAACAGTGAATGTGATTCGTTTGGATTCACTTACAATTGCTGTATATAAATAGCCGGGCGGTGGTGGCGCACGCCTTTAATCCCAGCACTTGGGAGGCAGAGGCAGGCGGATCTTTGTGAGTTCGAGGCCAGCCTGGTCTACAGCGCGAGATCCAGGAAAGGCGCTAAAGCTGCACAGAGAAACCCTGTCTCGAAAAACCTAAAAAAAAATAAAATAAATAAAAATAAATAAATAAATAATAACATCTCTGCGCCCAGTTTAATCCTTTTGGTTGTTAATGAAGACACTTCAATTCCAACCACCTAAATTTTCCTTGTTGAAACTTTGTGTGTGGAATCTACATAATTATAAGTACACTTTGACAACTAGTTCTCCCTCAGTTCATTTGTTCAAAAAATGTACTATATAACCATAGGATGTAATATTGCATCAGCTCCCAGGGGAATGATTGTTAGCAGATGTCAGCGCAACAGAAGGGCATTGAAAGTTCACTGTAAGGTTAGTAGCTAGGAAAGAGAAATGATGGAATAGACTCTGGATTTACTTACAAAACAGTACAGTAAACAGAAGAAATCTTGCCTGATAGGGTAATTTCATACCACCTTATGACTGGCAAACTCCATTTGGATGTTACCATTACATTTAAACACTTCAACTTAGTATAAAACACAGTATGTGTTTCATAGAATTAATACTCTAAACATTATCCTTTGACATGAAGACATTCCACCTTTCATAGTGCCTCTTTCTTGGAACAGTCTATATTGAGCAAAAATATCCCTGGGAAAAGGAACAGGGAACATGGTTTCTTTCACATTCACATAAGATGAATCAATTCCATTTTCAGTAGGACATGGGTATGCATGTAATTTTGTATATTAAATGTTTATACTATGCATTAATGTAGAGAATTTATTTTGAAAAATAAGTTAGAAAACAGTGGAGAGCAGTACACACTCATGTGGCATGCATTCAAAAAAAACTTTACCTTGATAAATGCATCAGAAAAAAAAAGTCTTGTTAAAATTGAGAGGTAAGGTAAAGGTTTGGGATCACCACAAAAGAAGCATTTGTAGGTGAACAGGCAACAAATCTCACTTCCATACACACATTTACCTGAGAAAAAGCCATCACTCTTTGTCTTTCCTTCTGGATCCTCTTAGAAGACTTTATCTCAAAATTTCACCCTCCTGATAATATTTTGGGTTTCAAAGCAAGAACAGCCTTTTATATTTTCTACCACGCTAAGAGACTAGAAGGAAGGATCAAAAAGCTCACACTGTGTACTATAACATAGCTGAAATGTAGAACAACATGAGCTCCCAGAGGCAGACAAAACTGAAGGTTCTACTTTCATGCATTCTGGTTGGTTGACTGTATGGCCTGCATCATGACTGACTTAAATACAGACCTGGCTACACGTTAAATTGACATGCTGGAGCTAGCAGAGTCAGGTTGGTCTTTCAATTGAGGCTGAACACAGTTGACATTGATACGCATTAAGAGCCCTTGCATTCTCTTTCTCTGGGGTTGGTGATTAAAACAAATGAGGTTTCCATGGAGGATAACAGACAGCACCTGTGGGGTAGTCTCAGACAAAACTGGGTTAAAAAACTAATTGCTTGTGTTTGACAATCATGAAGGCAATGCATTTCCCTCTAAAGTCTCCACTGACTTTTCCCATTGGTTACAGTAATACAATTTATAATACTAAGATTATGAAACTGTGCAATGAGGCTCAAGATTAAAACTTTTTACAAATTTATTTTCACAGTGATATTACTTCACCCAGGGTCACTGTTAAGTAACAAAGGGTGAAAAAACTGAGAAGAACCAGGTGATATTCTTTCCAATATGTGAGTACTCTGGAACCCTCTAATACTTTAAGATTTTAGTGAAGAAAACTAAATTCCATTCTCTAAAATCATTGTTTTATTGGCAATTTAAAAAATAATGATGGCTACAAAAATCTCTTCATATTTAAGGCTGCTTTGCAAAACAAGATTTCATTAATTTAATTTCAAAAGGAATGAACAGAATGCTCCCTGGAAGTGACATTGACTATGTAGAAATCTATAAACATACTCAGCTTATTTCTGTTTTCTACATGAATGGATAGTAATTACTCAAACGCTCATTAATATTTGTAAGTAACTAGGCAAAAATTTACTTTTTTATCTTTTGCTTGCATGAAGATAAGGTATATACTAGAATCAGGGTTGTATGAAATGCGTGTCTCTGTGCAGAAATGAAATGCAGAGGAACTCCATTGTGTTGTTTAAATGTTAATATTGAGTTTTTAGTTACTACAACCTATGCAGATTTTTTCAATAGGATTCTAATAAACACCAATTCCTCTCATAAGCAAGTCATAATTTTAAAAGTCCTAAACAGGATTAAAGAGAAACTATTCCTAAACTGAAGAAGATGCAATAACTTTCTTTGGATAGGAAATTCTGCAGCATAACCACCTCCTTCGTAAATGAATAAAGCTCTTACCACAATCTAGATATGTATGTGAACACTCAGCAGAAAGAACACAGACTGGAACCCAGAGTAGGAGGAAGGAAATAAAACTTGGAGTAGAATTAAATCTATTTAGAGAAATAAAGAGAAGCACAATGATAAAAAAGTCACATGCTTCTCCTTACAGCAAGAATAACAAATTACAACTATGTTAATTTGCCTGTATTTTCCCAGAAACTTATTTCATAACTGCATGCAAAGTAACAGTTTCCTCCAAGACATATCTGATTATCTGGATTGCACAGTTATAAGATGCATGTTATCATCAGTCTCTGATTCCACAGTGTGAATTTTACACCCACAAAGGGTGCATGAGACTCACAGAGAATAGGTGAAGAATCTGTGTGGTCAATGAAAAGATACCTTCTTTAATCATGCTTTTACCACGAGGTTCTATACCAAAGATTTATAAATTAAAATCAAGAAGAATATATGTTTGGTACAATTTGACTGGCTGTGTTTTACTGAAATTAACAAATTTCCATTCATTGTCATAAGGCAATGAAACACTCTGAGAGCGTGGCAAACATATGTTTCACTACACTTGAGTTAATTGCTGCCTCTTTTCTCCTAATAAACTCGGATCTCTATCTCAGTCAACCTGCAATTATAAGTCCTTTCTAAGACAGGAATAATCTATTCCTCATGAATTCTTCCCTTTATCATTTAAGTTTCATTTTATTGATGGCTCCAAATATTACAGTTCTGAGGAAAGGAAAAAAGTCATCTGAACTGGTTTAGGATATATTGGAAATGGAAAGTACTGTGAACTTTATTTGAAATTTAGTAAAAGGGAACAATATGCCTCCATGCCTACACATAAACAAGTTTGCATATGATTAAAGTCAGACACGTGAAAAAGCAGGTATGCAGTGAGGAGAATCTTACATTATTTAAGCCTGTACTTCAGTATAGAGACCCACCACTTCCTTGCACCTTAATACTCAACTGCTCCACTTAATTGACACATTTGGGAAGCCCCATTATGATTGAAATAACTTGTTCCATAATGGCACTTCTCCTGAACATGTGACAAAATCATTTGTTATACATTACCAAAGTTTTCTAAGGACAGAGCTAACTTCCTTCACACTGTCTTAAGGATCTACAACACAGAAATATACATACACCACACAAACATGTATACACTCAACATTAATAAAACAGAAGCTCCATACACTATTCTGTACTGTTGAATTATTGTGCTTCCGCAGCCCTCTGCTTGCCTGCATAGTTGTGATCTCAAATATCTGTTATCTTGTGAAAAACCCCCCATTTTGATTCAGGTCTTTGAAGATGAATTCCTTAATCCAGATCATACCCAATTCACAAAGAATTTAATAATCACCAACAAACTTCAAACAGTGCTTATTTACACTGTTGCATTTGTTCAATACTTCCAGAACACATTACAATTTCTTCACAGGTGCATTTTTACCAACTTGCACAAGACAATTACCTTCCATGTCTTCTGGAACTTTGAAAATGTTCATCAGTAGTATTGTCTCTCCAACTGTACCCTAAAATATAGTATCAGAAAATGGATGGTATTTTATTGGAAACTGCAAAATTTAAGTTACTATCTTCAGTGACTCTTTGAAGCTTGACTGATTTATTCACCTCATTCTCCTTTCTCAATAAAATTACTGAAGAGAATCAATAACCAAGGAACTATTATCCCCTTATTTTAAAACATGAAGGAATATTCAGTTTTACATATAGTAGTGAGGTTCCAGTAGGTCTCCAGCATCACATCTTTGTAGAGATTCTTCTGGAAAGGATCCAGCAAAGTCCACTCTTCTCAAGTGAAGCCAACATGCACATCATCATAGGTCACTGCATTCTAAAACATCCCACACATGTGTACAACAGGAAGCATTGTAAATGTATACTTTCTTGACAGTATAGTCATATAATTCTGATCCTCCTATATTTCATAACATAGACATTGCAATAAAATCACCAAGACACATTAGATGAAAACTGAATAGGAGGTTTACTTCTGTCAATTCTGTACCCCTTGAAGGAGATATTACTTTGCAAGAGAAATGCCTACTAACATAGAGAGACAAGTAAACATATCAACAGCACAGAGTATACATGAGTGAAAATGTATGAATAATTATGAACTACAGAAAAGAAAAGTAGGATGGGTAGACTAGGTGTAATGTTCACACCTTTAACCCAAGCACTCAGAAAGCAGAGGCAGGTATATCTGCCTCTGAGTTGAATAGAAGTCTAGTCTATGAATTCAGGTCCAGAAAAGCCAGAACTATACATTAAGACCTTGTCTTCCATGCAAAAATCAACAAAAAATACAGAAGAAACTCAGAGGTCTTTACTGAAGTTTCTAAAAAGAGTGTTGGATTCATTACAGTTCTGTTTTCATCTTCAAGAACATGAAGTGCCCAATTCAAACTGTAACATCAATAAGATTTTGATAAAAGGCACTGCACATTGTAACAGTTATAAATGGACAGATGAGAACATTAGAAATATAAATGTTGATCAAGTATAATCAACACAGGGCAGGAGAGATGGTATAGCAGCAAAGAGCTCTTGCTTGTTTTGCAAGGAGGTGGGCTCAATTGACCTTGCTTACATGGGAGATCACAACTATTCATTATTCCAACCTCAGGGTTTCTAAGACCATCATTTGATCACTGTGAGGACCAGGTACCCATGTGGTATATATCCATGCATACAGGTAAAATATTCATATTCACTTAAAAATTCAAACAAAACACAACAGGCAGGAAGGTCATACACTCGCTATCCAATGACTCAAAAGGCACAGGCTGTATTAGTGTCATGAGTAGGTGCCATTCTGAGAAACAAAATGACGCTCTCTGCCAAATTTTAAAGTTCAAGATAAAGGTGAAAATCTGTAAAATAGCATAGGTTTGACATGTACAGAAACCAACATTTCAAGCCCATCACCCAATAACATAAAAACGAAAAAGCTCAGAATGTTGGACCTCCTTTCATCCCCGGATGTGAGGGCCAGAATCAGCTGGATCTCTGAGTTTGAGGCTAGCCTGATGTACAGAGCTCCTTTCAGGACATCCAGGGCTACACAGATAAACCTTGTCTTCAAAAACAACAACAAAAAAAATTAAAAGAGCAGGCTACCAAGCTGCCTTATCACTGAATTACAATTGCTTCTACTCTATCTTATGTGATTTTGAGATAGAGTCTATAATATTGGTGAAGGTATGACAGAACAGGACGGAAGTTGGCTGATTAATTTCAGCACAACACAGTATACAGAACAAACAGGAAATGTGTTGAGACTCTTGAGATGCATATCACATGTACAGTGAGGAATTTAATCCAGAAAGTCACCTCCTACTCAAAGTTTCAAAAGCATTTTAAAGAAATCACCAAGGAGAAATGTGTGTCCAAATTAAGTACCTTATCTGGGAGGTTTTTCAATCAATTACATTCTGACCCAAGTCATTAAGGCTCATGATCATTCATGAAGAAAATACATTTATTCATTTCAGTGATCCTCATACTCTGAAATAGCCCTTACATTGTTAAAATGTCCAAAGTCTCCTCTGATACTCAAAATGATCTCTTGATGGTGACATCATGTAAAATTAGCAGAGTTACATCTTTTGAACATACAATGGCACACAGTCCCATTCACATTCCAAAACAGTGAAATGGAGACAAACTGAGGGAAGGTTGAACGAAGGAAAGACTGAAGCACAGCAAAACAAAAAACAAATCATTTATCTCTGCTCAGATGCAAGAGGCTTCAGTTCCAAAGGGCTTAGATGGTCCTTTCCCTGCAACTTCTCATACATCTCTCTCTCTCTGTTTACTTCTACTCCCTATATACAGCAAGGTCTACATGGAAGATATCTCACAGCTTATGTATCTCAACATCTTGTGGTGACAAAATGCAACCCAATTGTGTGGAATATTATTTTAAGATGTTTTATATTTGTGTATGCTGTGGAACATTTGTTTTAATGATGCAAAGATGTGTTGCATTTTTTATGGTGCATTTGTTTAACTCTGTGAAGCTGTGATACATTTCCTGTCTAAAATTGGTCTAATAAAAAGCTGAATGGAAAATAGCTCATCAGGAAAGGATAGGCAAGGCTGGCAGTCAGAGATAATAAATGGGAGAAGAAATCTGAGAGTAAAAAAAGGAAGAAGCAGCAACAAAAAAAAGAGGACACCAGGGGCCAGCCATTCATCTAGACAGCAAGCAATGGAGTAAGAAGTAAAGAAAGGTATACATAATAAAGAAAGATAAAAGTACAGAGCTGGGTTTGGGGATTTAGCTCAGTGGTAGAGTGCTTGCCTAGCAAGCACAGGACCTTGGGTTCAGTCCTCAGCTCAAAAAAAGGACAGAGCCAAAAAGTAGATGGGATAATTTAAGGTGAGAAAAGCTGGCCAGAAACAAGTCGTTAAGGCCAGGCAATTATAAGAAAGAATAAGCCCTTGTGTGTGTGATTTATTTTAGAACTGGAGAGCAGGCCATCAAAAGAGTAAAGAGTTAAAAAGGAATAAAAAACACCAGGCTTCATACTCACAACCTCCTGCAGTGAACCCTCCCAATCTCCTCACATGGTTTCTGTCTATGCCAATCATAGATGCCTTCAAAAATGCTGAACTGTAACCAGAGGTTAAGAATCCATAATCTTACATTTTGATTCTCTGTTGTTTCCAGGAGAAGCAGATGATGTGATATCCTGCAACGTTTGACTTCTTGATTGGGATGGACTAAAACATGCTTGGACCACAGGTGAAGCCAGTTTTGTATGAAGTTGCTTCCTGTGACTAGAAATCACTTTGCTTACTCATTTCATAACTTCAAGCACTAGGTAAATAGAGCATTAACCTTAGGGAACCTTCCATTACCCTTCATGCTTCCATTTTCTGTATAATGGTGATAACGTCTTTGAAAACCCTTGCCTTTTTCAGCACTTCACTGCCCTCTGAAAATACCTTCTCATTTTCATTTGTTTCTGCGTCACTTGTTTTCTTCCGCTGTTGACCTGAATGAGTCTATAAAAACACTCCAACAGATTCAATATTCCATTTAAGAAACTAGCCCATTATTTTTTAATTCTGCATTAATAAATATCCTGGGCATTGACAGAATAAGAAATGATTTGGAGCCAAAATATCACACAAATGACTGTTAGCCTAATTTTTATTGAGTCATTTTGACTGAAATCCTATAGTCTCAATCTCCACTTTCTGCCATTACTCTTAACTTTCCCATCTTCCTGGTCATACATGATGGACCATTAATGTTCTGTGTGTAACTTTCTATGGTTTTTGCCAAAAAAGGTCCTGATATCTTCCACATTCTTTCAAAAGACAAGCTTCTCAGGTTCTACCTAGCAACAAAATCACTGTTGGTGTTATATTTTTTGTTCTAACTTGCTTTTATCCTGCTGTGATTAAAGCCTCTAACTAAAAACATATCAGACAATGAATGGGTTTATTTGGCTGATTGTGTCAAATCACACTCCATCACCTTGGGAGATCAGGATAAAAACCCATGCTAACAATTGAAGGCAAAACCCACAGGCAAAGATTGCTTTCTGGTGTTCTCTCTTGGCAGTAACTGTCTCATGCTCAGTTAGCTCACTTTTCTAGCCCAGGCCCACTTTATTATTAGGCTTATTGTCACTGTAAGGAACATGTAAAACCTAGGGTAAACAGGAGTGATAAGCAATAGAATGACTTCAGTAAACCACAAATGGAGTAGTGATGAGCTATAATCTATGTGTGGAAGTAGGGATAAGACTAGAAACCTTGCCAGAAAGGGATATAAAATGAAGCCTCAGACCTGACCAACAGATCTCATCAGACCCTTGCATGAGACGTGAGAGCCTGTCCCCAGTGCAGACATGGCTAACTGGAGGAAGGCTGACCCAAGATCCATAGGAACAGATGTGGCTAGTCCGGACCTGTGCACCTGGAGAGGTACTCCCATTCTCATGTGGAAGACAGTATAAATATTACTTGTAATCTTACTATGTGAATAAATGAGTGTTATACCAAGTCTGAATCAAGAGTGATTATTCCTCCCCCATAACAGGGGTATGCTCTTGCTACAGTCACCCTAGGTGGAATAACCATTCCTGCTACCCTACGTGGAGGAGCCTTCTCATTTCAATCATCAATCAGTAAAATCTCTCACATGCATAACAGTTTCTGGCTATTATAAATAAAGCCACTGTGAACCTAGTTGAGCAATTGCCCTTGTGGTAGGGTGGAGGATCATCATTTGGGTAAATGCTCAAGCTGGTTCTTGATGTAGATTGACTACCCATTTTCAGAGGACTTCATATTTATTTTCCACAGTGGCTGTACAAGTTTACATTTGTCAAAGCAGTGACTCCCCTTGCTCTATGTCCTTGACAGCATTAGCTATCACTTTTATTATTGATCTTCTCATTCTGACAGATATAAAATGAAATCTCAAAGAAGTTTTAATATGCATTTCCCTGATGGCTAAGAATGTTGAACATTTCTTCAAGTGTTTCTCAGCATCTTTAGATTCCTCTACTGAGAATTCTCTTTAGAGGTATATCCCAATATAAATGGATTATTTGGGTTGATGTTGTCAAGATTCTTTAGTTCTTTATTATCCTGAGTGAATCAAACATGGTATGACAAACATGGTATGTACTCACTTGTAAGTGGATATTATTAGTTCAGTAAAGTACAATCACAGTAATCACAGTTAATCACAGTACAATTCATAACTGCAGAGAGGCTAAATAATAAACAATAGTCCTAGGAGAGATTTGCGTCTCTCCCTTGGAGGAGGAAGTAGATAAGATTTTTTTGGTGCACTGATGGCATGTTGGGATGGGAACAGTAAGGATCGGGTGAGTAAGGAAGAGACAAAGTGGGAGAAGGTAGGGAAAGATAACTGGAATAGGGTGAGTTTTTAGTAGGGGTTTTGAAAATAGTGCAATGGGGCTGGAGAGATGGCTCAGTGGTTAAGAGCACAGACTGCTCTTCCAGAGGTCTTGAGTTCAAATCCCAGCAACCACATGTTGGCTCATAACCACCTATAATAAGATCTGGTGCCCTCTTCTGGCCTGTAAGGACACATGCAGACAGAACACTGTATGTACAATAATAAATAAATCTTAAAAAAAAAAGCCAGGCGGTGGTGGTGCACGCCTTTAATCTAGCACTCGGGAGGCAGAGCCAGGTGGATCTTTGTGAGTTCAAGCCCAGCCTGGGCTACCAAGTGTGTTCCAGGAAAGGCGCAAAGCTACACAGAGAAACCCTGTTTCGAAAAACCAAAAAAAAAGAAAAAAAGAAAAAGAAAATAGTGCAATGTAAACAACGTGGAACCTGGGCTGGAGAGATGGCTCAGTGGTTAAGAGCACGGACTGCTCTTTCACAGGTCCAGAGTTCAATTTCTGGCAACTACATGGTGGCTCATAACCACTTGTAATGAGATCTGGTGCCCTCCTCTGGCCTACAGGGACACATGCAGGCAGAATACTGTATACATAATAAATCTTTAAAAAAAAAATCTTGGAATATATAAGGGTGACCCTAGTTAGGACTTCAAACAATTAAGATTATGGAGGCTGAACTAGCAATTTTCTGTAACTACTTAAGGCTCCAGTGATGGAACTGGGACACCAAGCCAGCCACAGAACATTCACCTGAAACTCGACCTGCTTATAATGTATGCTGGGTCAAGGGTGCCAGGCCACCAGCACATGAAATTTTCACACTCCCTCCATTCCAATCAGTCTTGTTTATCTTCATTCCCAACACTTCAATTAGTAAATGCTTAGAAATTACAAAGTCACTCCTCCTTCTGTAATCAGGTCCTTTTTTTAAATAATGGTGACTTCAGCAGCTTATTATCTACTCTGTTTTCCCCAGTAATGTGCACAATAAACTATTCCTTCTATTCTGGTCTGAAGATTGAAACCATGCTCCACATGCAAGTCCTTTTCCTTTTACAACAATGGATATTAAATTAGATGACTCACAAGAGTAGTTTTTAAAACCCAGAGGTGATACGATCATTCCATTTAAGATTTTGCAGCTGTAATATAGAGGACAGTAAGATCACTGCCCTGGAGAGCAACACACTGGGACCATGGCCATTTGTGTCAACATAAGAGAGCTTGTGTCAGAATCATTTTTCTAAAAAGATTAAAATGCAAGCGTCCTAGAAGAAATATGCCTTCCAAGGGAGAAATCACTCCACACAATTAAGAGATTAATAAGAAAAATATCATTAATGATGGCATGCATCCATTTCTCGCTAATGCTCAAAGATGAGCCAGCCCAGAAGAGATCTTGCATTCCACATATTCTATCTTCCTTGTGACATTTGGATTCAGGTTCCAGATTACACTTTGAGTAATTTAAATTGGGACCAAATAATGCAACTCCACCCACATAGACAGATAGGAGACTTACACAGCAAAGACATTTCCAAAATTATTTCTTAAATAACCCAGTGATATGAAACAGTAGGATCTCCTTCAGTGACAGGGTTCTGAGGTGAAGGGGATGAGAAAGAGAGGAAAAGTATAAGGCAGAAAAGAAAAAAGTCTGGGTCAGGAGGTCTTGCACAATCTATGTCTCATGTCAAATAAGATTTTTAAAGGATTTATTTACTCATTTAATTATTTATTTATTATTTATTTATTTATTATGCATCATACATTATCCTGCCTGCATGTATGCATGCAGGCCAGAAGAGGGTACCAGGTCCTCTTATATTATAGAGGGTTGTGAGCCACTATGTAGTTGCTGGGAATTGAACTCAGGACCTCTGGAAGAGTAGTAGCCAGTGCACTTAACCTCTAAGCCATCTCTCCAGCATCAACTAAGCTTCTTAAGAAGAATAGCACCTTGTATACTACTTGCAGGGTGGAAATTGAAGGAAATGGATGACTTTTATGAAGTCAGCCGAAACTATCACACAATGGGACAAATTCATGATCTGAAGCAGTCCCACCACAAAAGCCCTAGCCGTAGACATTACCAGCTCTCTAAAGCCTATTTATAGCTTTAGGGAAGGAGCTGTTCTGTTGTCAACACATCAGACCCTTAGGGAAGCTTCCCAAGGCGTAGGTCCTAGGTTTTAACTTCCTTCCCAAGAATTTTCCTCCTCCCTGCCTGAGGGCATAAAGGAAAGCCTTGCTTCATCAGGCAATTCTGTAACACAACAGTGTTTTCCATTTCTTTCTTGCTTACTTGCTTTTTTTTTTTGAGACAGGGATTCTCCATGTAGTTTTGGGTACCTGTCCTGGATCTCGATCTGTAGACCAGCATGGCCTTGAAATCAGAGATCCACCTGGTTAGGATTTAGGCATGAACCACCACCACCCAGCTCTACATTTCTTTTTTTTCTTTTTCCTTTCTTTCTTTCTTTCTTTTTCTTTTAAGGACAGGGTTTCACTGTGTAGCTTTGGAGCCTCTCCTAGAACTCACTCTCTAGACCAGGCTGGCCTCAAACACACAGAGATCTGCCTGCCTCTGCTTCTCAAGTGAGTGCTGGGATTAAAGGTGTGTACCACCACCACCACCAACACCAACACCAACACCAACACCACCACAAACGTAGTGTTTTACTTTTCAAATGTTTGTCACTTGGTGTCATATTGCCCATGTGGCAGAACTATGCCTTTCTAAAGAAGAAATTGGAACTTTATTGCATGCCAGGACTTAAGGTTGGTTTGAAACCTGTAATGCCTCATTGCACAGCTTGTTAGATATTCTTTGATATAGGATTAGGCCTAGTGGCTGGTTGTAAATGAGCAGTGTCTCCTTTGTAATGCTTTGGAGCCAAATGTCTGGACAGTCCTGGTGAACAAATGTGTATCCTATTGTCCTAATCTCTAACAGGCCTGGCTAGAATATACTTATTTTTTTTTCAGATAAATTTGTTTTTAATAAAGATGTTAGTTTTCTTTCAATCCTTTATAAAACAATAGCAATTAGAAACTTCATTTTTGAAAGTAAAATATTTACAAATGAATGAGTAACTGTTCAAAATTTATGTAAAAAAAATGGAAAGACAGGGATTTCCAAAAAGATAAAATGAAAGATGTAACAGTTCTCAGGTGTTGGTAAAAAATACTGATCAGCGTTCAGTTCACATGTGCAAATTAAAGTCTAACATGAGAATCCACATGGAGAAAGCCAAATTATTTACAGTCATAAAAGTAGTATCAATAGACAATTTAATACAATAACCTCTGAAAATATAAAGAACCAATTAGTATATTTGTAATAAAAACAGGTACAAAGAAGGGGCTTTGCTCTGTAAGGTTGGCCACAGCTTGCATACAGTCTCTTAGCAAAATAATTTCAGTTTACATAGCCATTTCATGTTATGTGCCAAAAATTATGAACAATTACTGACAAAATACACCAACCATTTCCAACACTGGATCCACACTGAGAAACAGTCTGTTGTTATTTGTCTTAATTCTGATTTATTTCATCTAAGTTTTCATTCGGAGCTAAAAACACAGTGCAAGTAAAATATATTTATGCTGAAAAGGTTGTCATTTCCTTCCACTTTACAGCTTCCAAAATGCAGCAAATAAATTGCACTTGTACAGGTGCTGCACTCCGGCCTCCACTAGCAGAAATGCGACCCTGCTTGGAGGTTGTGTTCCTGGGGAATTTCATGTAGAAGCGAGGTAAGGGACAGGGTGGGCATGGGTTGGTAGTCTAAAAATCAGTTTGCTTCACCAACTGGCTGCTACAACAACAGTAAAGTCAGTGAAATGAGGTCATCGGTTGTAGACGTACACCTAGTGGGTGAGTCGAAGTGAACCGAACCAAAACGCACACAGGCTGAGCAACTGCTAATTATTTGCTAAGCGCTTCCTTCCATCAGTCTTTAAATATGGCTTGTTTGGAATGAAGGCCACTCAGTCGAGGATTAGCTCGGGTGAGCATCCTGAAAATGAAGTACAGAATTTCGTGAGGCTGTAGAGAAAGGCATCCTGGGAAATGAAGTGGATAATATAGTGATGTTATGGATAAAAGTATGTTGGGAAATGAAGTCCAAAATGTCATGGTACTATGGAGAAAGGCATCCTGAGAAATGGAGTTTAAAGCATATAAATGGTATAAAGAGGGAACAGTAAGTTTCTTTCTGATCCAAAAGTCATGATGGGATATTTTGAATGGAAGTTTGAATGGAAGGACAATTAAGAGAATAGCATTCTGGGAAATGGAGTCCAACACGTAGTGATGCTATAAGAAAAAGCAACCCAGGAAATCATCCAAGAGGCCCCATGGGAAATGTAGTATATAATACATGACTAATATACAGAAAGGCAACCTGGGAAATGAAGTCCAAAATGTAGAGACACCTAACCCAAATTTAACACTAACCCTAACCCTACCTTAACCCCCTGAACCTGACACCCTGACCCTGATCCCCACCATCACACTGCTGAAAGCCCAAGATACCTGCAGAAGGTTAGGGAAACCTGGTGAGTGCACTGGACACCTGCTAAGGAAAAGGGGAAACTCCTGAGTACACAGAACACCTGGGAAATGGAGTCCAAAAGGTCATGGTGTTATGGAGAAAGGCATCCTGGGAAATAGAGCACACAATGTTATGATGCTATGGAGAAAGGAATCCTGGGAAATGAAGTCCTAAATGTCATGGTGTGATAGAAAACAACATCCTGGGAAAAAAGACCAAACTTAGTGATGCTCTAGAGAAAGGCATCCCGGGAAATGAAGCCCATATGTACGGATGCTCTAGAGAAATGTATCCTAGGAAATCTGGTCCAAATGTAGTGACAGTATAGAGAAAGGCATGCTGGGAAATGAAGTATAAAATGTACTGATGCTGTAGAAAAAGGCATCTTAGGAAATGAAGTCCATATGTAATGATGCTCTAGAGAAAAGCATCCTGTAAAATGGTGTCCAAATGTACTGATGCTATAGAGAAAGGCATGCTGTGAAACAAAGTCCAAATGTAGTGAAGCTCTAGAGAAAGGCATCCTAGGAAATGAGGTCTGTATGTAATGACCCTATAAAGAAAGGCAACCTGGGACATGAAGTCCAGAGTGTATTCATGCTATCAAGGAAGGCATCCTCAGAAATGAAGTCCAGAATGAACTGACGCTATTCTTTTGCCATGACGTGTATGTAGCAGTGAGAGGACAACTTATGTGTCTACTATCTATTCATCCTATGTGATTTCCAGAGATGAAAGCCAGAGAATCACCTGCTTGCCAGTTACCTCAATGACACTTCTTTGTGTTTTGAAATTATTTATGTATGTGCCAGCATGTGAGTGTCCATATGCCACACCAGAAGTGTAGAAAGAAGAGAAAGATTTGTAGGAGTGCTATGGATTCCTAGAGTATTAACTCAGGACACCCGGCATAGCAGCAACCACCTTTACTCACTGAAACTACTCTCTTACATTCATTTGTTGTTTGGAGAAAGTGTTATGAAAAAATGTTTGGTCCTAAGAATAAAATAACTCATTCAACATGCAAGAAAAAGACAAAAAGAGATATAAGTATATCATTTTTTTTCACAAATAGTATTTATTAGTCAATGTATCCTATTTTCAATTATCTTAAAAAGAAAATATGTTTTCAATGGGAAAAAAACAATATTTTACTGTTTTAATGTTTCAACTAATCTTATTTAAGCATCAATGAGACAGCTCTGTTAGAAATATCTGTGTTGTACAAGGCTTTGACCTCATCTTGATCACCATATGAAGATGGACAAAAGTAGACCCCACAAAGTTGTCTTCTATTCTTCACATTTCTGTCATGGCCTAAAAACCCATTGTCACATCTCACACATACACACACACACACACACACACACACACACACACACACACACACATACACCAGATTTTTTTAAAGTAAATGTTACTGCTATTACATTATCTGGCACCTCTATAATTCCTGTAGATGGCAATACTTCAAGATATTATGACAAATGGCTAACTGTTGAGGACATGAAGATGCATGGAACCTCAAATATTATATACATATACATAGTACATCAAGTTCTATTATAAAATATTCAGTTGATTACTGATTAACTTGAATTATTAATTCTCTTCCAGATAGATGAAAATGTTTCTTTGGATCCACACATAAGTTTTTAATGTTTTTATACTCTCTATTAAGTATTTTAACATTAATATTGTTGAAATATTTTGAGAAAATAACAATTATTGGAAGTAAATCATCTAGCCTTTGACTTGTACTCAAAAGACTGACACATGAAGATCACAAATTCATATAATATCCAATACTAATAACTGACATTCAAGCTATTCTCTCACATTCATTTGTTGATCTGAGAAACTGCTATGAACTAATGTTTGGTCCTCAGAATAAAATAAATAATTTCACATGCAATAAAAGAAAAACAAAAGAGATAGCAATATATCATTTTCACTAGGAAATAGGATTTATCATTCAATTTCTCCTACTTTGCTTTATCTTTCAATGAAAATATGTTTACAATCTAAAAAGACAGTATTTTATAGATTTAATATTACAACTAATTTTATTTGAGCATCAATGAGACAGCTGTGTTGGAAATGCCTTTCTTATGCAAGGCTGTAATGTTACCTTGATCACCATATGAAGTTGGAAAAAAGTAGACCTCACAAAGTAAATCTCACTGCTATTACATTATCTGGCCTCTCTGGATAATTCCCTTAGAAGACAGTACTTTGGGATGAAGTGCCAAATGCATAACAGATGAGGACATGAGGATGCATGGAACTTTGAATAATGTATACATATTCATAGCACATCAATTTTATTGTGAAATATACAGTTGATTACTGACTCCCTTAAATTATTACATCTCTTCCAGATAGATGAAAATGTTTCTTTTGATACATACACGAAATATTTAATGATTTATTCTCTCTTAATTATTTTAAAATTAACCTCTTTGAAATGTATTTGTAAGTAAATAGGTTGCAACAACTATGAGTTTGGTCCCAGATTTTAGCACCAAAATGTGAGTTTTGCAAATCTGAGGAAAGGTGTCCTGACTACCTGTGAGTCAGAAAACACTTTCAGCTGCTTAGCACAGCTCTGATAGCTGGAACTACTAGTAATAGCTATCCAAGAAAGTCAAGATTCCATCTAAGAAATCAGCCCCATTATTTTTTTTAAAGATTTATTTTTTTATTATGTAAATGGTGTTCTTTCTGCAAGTTTGCCATATGGCAGAAAGGGGCATCAGATCTCATTATAGATGGTTGTGAGCAACCATGTGGTTGCTGGGAATTGAACTCAGGACCTCTGGAAGAGCAGACAATGCTCTTAACCTATGGGTCATCTCTCCATCCCCCATTATTTTTTTTTAATTCTTTCTTAGTCAATCAGTTTCTTGAGGACATGGGAAAATAAGAAAAGGTAGGGTCCAAAATATCACATAAATGACCTCTATTTTAATTCCCGCTGAAATCCCTTGACCTCTACCTCCATTTTTTGCAGTACTTTTAACAGTATTTTAGTAAAAGTATTATAAGAATTACCAATTGACCCATAATGCAGCTTTCTATATCTTTTGCCATCTAAGTTTTGATATGTTCACATTCCCCCAAAATCATTCCCCCACCACCTTTGAACAACAGAATCACTTTGGGTTTACCACATTCTGTTATAACTTGCTTTTTTCTTGTTCTGAATCAATTCTCTACACAAAAGTACCTTAGGTACCAAATGTGCTTATTTGGCTCATTCTGGCAGATCACAATCCATCATTGTCAGTGTTTAGGATAGATATTCAATCTAGCAACTGAAGGCAAAAACCATGAGCAATCATTGTTTCCAGGCTTTCTCTCTAACATAGTCATTGTCTTTTATGTGAAGCTCGCTGTCTTATCTAGTGCAGGTCAACTTCTTTAGGGATATTGCCCACTCAGTGGAAGGGATATCACCTGTTCATCATCAATCAACAAAATCTGTCAAAAACTTAGCAAATAGCTACTCTGATGGGGCACATCCTCAACAGATGTTCCCAAAGGTGACTGTGAGCTCGGAAATGTTGACATCTGAAAGTAACTAGGAAACAGAGACAATAATATATGAGACTTTACAAACCCAAACCCAATGATTCAACTACATCAATAAATTAAAGAGAAAAAAATGATGATGATAACAAGTAGTAATACAGATACACCAAGAAATGAAGAAATACAAGTTTCTAAGATCAAGAAGAAAAAAACTAAAATTGTTCCTCCATAGAAAGTCTCCAAATCAAAAACCTAAAGAACTCCTAACATAATATAGCAATTTTCCATAAAATAAAAATAAGTCAAGTTCCATCATTTGCCAGAGAAACAATATAACTATATCATAACTAATAAAAAAACTCACACCATACAGATGGTAACACTGATAAAAGGGGAGAAAAAGACAGACCTACAAATATAACATTGTCCCTTGAAAAGTAATTATAAGTTTCTAATAAAAATCAAAATCAAAGAAATCACTGACCACCACTCACCTAGTGCACTCCAGTTCTCTCCTTCACCAGTAATAGAAAATGGGTTGGATAAGGAGACTGCTTCAACAAAATTAGAATCATTCACTTGAAGCCTGATATTTCTACATTGTAGAAAATAGTTTTGGCTACTAATACTAACTCATTCTCCTTTGATAAAGAAAAAGATGTCTGTTAGAAAATTTAGAAGTAATTTTGTTTCCTATGATTGAAGATTAGATATAAACCTGTGTCAGAGTGAGGAAATGAATTGTTTTCTAAATAAATGAAAGACAATGGTTTTTTAAAGATATTGTATGATTTTATTATAACTTAAAGCAACCTGATTTCTCTAACTGCTTTATAAGCCATAAAAGCTTTTGAAAACAAGTCTAGACTCATTGTATGTATATATTTGTATGTATGAGAAAGAATATTTCCCATGTGTGTATAGGTGACAGAATGAAGAGCATGTCAGATCCCCTGGATCTGGAATAGCAGTTGATTATAAGCCTCCAAACTTGGGTGCTCATATCTGAACTCCCCCAAGAATATTTGCTAACTGACATTTGTAGCCCAAATACTACTTGTTTTTTTCAATAACCTAAACGTCTTTCACAGATTAGCCACAACAGAAGCCTAAATAAGAAAATAAGTAAATAAATGATCCCTGGGAACCTAATGAATCAGTATTAAATTGTTGGGTATGGGACCAGGAAGACTATCCACAGACATTCTTCACTGTCAGGGATCCAATACTCAGGGTTGCCCTGAGGGCTGAAACAGAACTCCAGCTGCAGCTTCTCCTCTCCCTTTTCATGTCTCCTGTGGATTCCAAAGACCATCCCCACCTACCTTTCCCTGCTCACTTCATATCTGAGTCCCATCACCCAACTGGGGTGGACACCCTCTGGTCATTTACTCACCACATCTTCCAGAAGACCAGTTAAGATGTCTTCAGATCTACCACATTGTCTCTTACCCCACACCTGATTTAAAAAGTTGCTCCTATCAGTGGAGTAGAACATCAGAGGCAGCTTACTCTCTTCCCTCTCCTTGCCTCCAGTGCATCTGAAGATCATCTCTCCTGCATTCCTCTTCTCCTAGTTCCTAACATCATCAAGCATTCTCCCTTGAACACACCAGTCAAGAAGGCCAGGAAAAAGGCAACACTCATTCTACACATACTCTGAAACTCCAGAGAGCAAACACAAACCCAAAAACAAAACTGCCATCCAACAAAGATGATGTTATAAACCAGCACCTAGACCTTTTATCACCCTAAACCCAGAAGCCTAGCAGAGGAACATAATTAATAAAAGTCAGGGCACTATGTCACCACCGGAACCCAGGTATGCTACCATAGCAGGCCCTAAATACTCAAAAATAATTGAAATACAAGGGAAAAAACTTAAAACCAAATATATAGAGATGATAGAGGCACTTAAAAATGAATAAATACTTTACATAAATTCATGAAAGCAGAAACAAACAAACAATGGGAGGAAATCAATAAACTCTTCCATGAAAGCTAGGAAAATGCAAACAATTGGAATAAAACAATAAACCTCTTAAATAAAGCCAGATAAAACAAAAAAATCGTTAAAGGAAATAAATACTACTGTTTAAGACCTGACAATCGAAATAAAAACAATGAAGAAAACAGAACCTGAGGGGACTCCAGAAATGAAAAATTTAGGATAACAAAGAGGAATTACAGAAGCAAGCTTCACCATTAGAATAGAGAAATGTTAAAAGTTAAACTCAAAACAAAACTGCTTTCCCCTCTGAGCAGGCTGGCTTAGCAAAAGGTCACAGCTGTTTCTGTGCAAGACCAGAAGGAGTTCATTTGAATGAGTCCTGGTTTGTTTTCTGGCTCAGGCCTGTGACATCACTATAAATAATTTCATTCTTTTCTTTTTATAACTTTAAAAAAATATTTATGAAGTGCTTTGCCTATATGTGTCTGTGTATTGTGCCCACCAAGGCCTGAAAAAAGCAAGAGATGCCTGGGACTAGAGCTACACCAAATTGTTAGCAACCATGTGGGTTCTGGGAATGGTCCTCTTAAAACACCCAGTGCTCTTAATAGCTGAGCTGTCAATCTAGCTCCTTTTTTATTTAAAATTTATTTTCATAATTTTTTAAGTAAAAGATATTGCATCACTTTCCCCTTTTATCTCTTCATTCCATCCCTTCCCAAGTCCTTTCCAAATTTTCCCTTTTTAAGTGTGGTTGAATAAGTATGCTGAAATGCATTAATACAATCTCCTGCATCCATACTTGTTGGTTTTATATATATGGATAATGGGCTGACCATGTTGTATTGGCTAAATAATTAGGAGGCCTCATCTTTGTCTGAGGTTAATTTTCTCAGGAGAATTCTACTTTTTAATCAGCATCTGGTATCTGACCCTGACTAGGCTACCTTGGATAGGAAACATAATCAAGAATAGAAAACTTAGGTTGGAAAATATCCTACCAGTTAAGAGCACTGGAGATTCTTTCAGAGCATCCAGCTTCCATTCCCAGTACATACTGAGACTCACTAATTTCTCTAACTCCAGTATCAGGAGTGCTGACACCATCTCCTCACTTCCCTGTCCACCATAAAAAGAGGAGACTGTGACCATATAAACTATTTTTTAAGTTGTGAGTGATAGTGCATTCTTTTTCTGCCAGCAAACTGGGCACAGAGGCAGGAAGATCATTGTGAGTTTTAAAGCCTGTGCCACAGTCTACACACACACACACACACACACACACACACACACACACACACACACATAAACACACACACACACATACAGAATGAGAAAGAGAGAGAGAGAAAAGAGAGAACTGAATTACATACAAAAAAAGGAGCATTGGAGAATTAGAACAACGCAATACCTCTTAAAGTCATTTGAAGTGTCTGTCACTGGTACCCATAGAATCATTTTCAAAAATAAATATGGCCAAGCATGATAGCACATTCCATTAATTCCAGTCACTGCGAGAAACTGAACATTTGACAGTGGGCCACCCCCTTACCATGTGACCTGAACTGCCCATTGTCAGCTGGAGGTTACCCAACCCACCAAGTCATAAAGTGGGACATGCACAGTTGCTGTGGTATTGTCTTTCTGCATTCTGTGAATATGTGTTGCTTCCATTGGTTTGTAAAGAAGCTGCTATGGCCTTTGACAAGGCAGAACAGAATGAAGTGGGTAATCCAAGAGAGATACAGCAAGAAGAAAGGCGGAGTCAGAGCAGATGCTTTAACAGATAACAGTTGTGATCGTGGTGAACACTTGTAATTCTAGCACTTTTTGAAACATAGAAGGAACAGAATTTCAAGGACTCAAATGAGTTCAAGGTCACTATGGGCTACCTGAGAGCCTACTGCAAAAAAACACAACTAAATAAACAATAGCAATAAAGTCTAACAGAGACAAGATCAATCAGATTTCCTATAATGGGGGCAAAAGCTGAGGGGATGTAGCAAAGGCTTAGTAAGTAACAGCAGTGATTACTTTTAATGGGCACCTAGGGTTGATTTCTAGCATTGACATGGATGCTCATAGTCATCTTTTATTCCAGGTGCAGGGAATCTGACATCCACTTCTGGCTTTGATAGGTACCAGAAATACAAGTGATACACAGACATACATGTAGGCAAAGTACAAACATAGGAAACCTTAAATTAAAACTGCCATCTTCTTGTAAAAAATGTGCTAAGAAAACAAGTGGGTAAGGAGTGGCTACATATTGTGTGGATTATAAACATAAAAAGGCAATAGTGTAAAAACAAGCACCAGGATTGCATACACAATTTTAGTAGGCTGAAGTACAGACAAATAGCACTCTTGGATTTTGGCTATGCATAATTTCTTGTTCACCTCCTTCTTAACCCAGGGCCCCTACATTCACAGAAAACACCAAACTGGTCCTTAAAGCCACACTGGATAAACAGGTTTATCACTGTGACAAAGCAAGGCACTGAGTTACCCTACAAGGAGCATAACCTGTTTTCAGTGGTCTAGAAGAACATACTCTGGGAGTGTAGGAAAACTTTATTCCTTAAATTGTATTTGTCTGGCCCATTCTGGGACATTGTTTCAGTTATCAAAAAGGAATAATAGTATCACTTAAATAAACATAATGTCTCCAAACTACCATAGGACTAAAAACGTATCCTGAATTTAAGTAATCTGAACTCAAAATTCCTAACTTCTGACTGAAGAATAAAAAAAAATCTAGCCTAAGAGTTATCTATTTGTAAGCAAGAGCTACATTTGTTAGCTGATTTCACATTTCCTGCAATATATAATCATTTAATTAGACATTTATGAGGGGAGAAAATACCTGGAAAATAAATGATAGTTTATTGGACACACAACTGTAATCCCAGCTTTTGGAACATAGTAGGATTACCTGAAAGATGAGACTAGCATGATCTATATAGATGAATTCCAGGAAAGCTACCCAACAAAACTAGTTCAGATATATTGAATAATTCATTAATTATAATTTTAAAAACTGGGCAGATATAATTTAGCTACAACATTTATTAGGCTTTATGACAAAATGAAAGACAATTCCTTACACAGTCTCAATATTATCCACAAGAAAAACATGAGTCTTTGTTCAAAGACAAGCTGTATGAAACAAAAGCCTTAAAAACTAAAAAAATGAAGTCATCTAACTGCACAATTTTCTACTATAAGCAAAGTAGAGGAAGTAAAATCTCATACAAAAGATTTATTAAGCAAAGAGGTTGATCTATTTACTGAGATCATAAAAAAGAAAAAATATTTTCAGACATCACACAAGCATTTCTAAGGAAAAAAGCAGCTCAGTGGTAGAGCAATGCCTAGCACGAGCCCTGCCTGGGTTTCACTCCAAGATGAAATTGTTTAGAATAATAAATCCAAGATATGCAAAAAATTGTAATTCTAAGAGCAAATAAGCTTTTTAAAAGAAAAACTGAGTAATGATGAATGATTTAGAACTCATTTGTAAAGACATGGACCGCAAAGGTCAAAGAGCAAACAGAAGTCAAGCAGATGTGAATGAAAAAAAAGATTATTCTTCAACTCTGAACCAAAACCTGTGCAGTATGAAAAAAGAGCAACATTTTCACAATTTACATGTTTAAATCATAAGCTGGGCAGTGACTTGTGTGGGGCTAAGAGCTACAAGAAAAGGCCATCATCTCATGAATATGGAATTAAAAGCTACCTCAGCCTCCTAAAAACCAGGTCACAAAATAAGTAAGTCTGGCCCAAAATTTTTACCCCCCTTGATTTATTCTACTTTTTCAAAGTACAACCTATATTGACATTTATTGGTCATGTAAAGACTATCTCAGCCAGATGTGGCAGCATAGACTTTAATCCCAGGACTCTGGAGTTCAAGACAAGCTTATTTCTGAGCTTGAAGCCAGCCTGCTCTACTCAGCAATGCCAGACCCATCAAGGATACATGATGAGAGTGATTCAAAGAACCTAAATGAAGGCCAAGCATGCTGGTGTAAGCTTTTATTCTCAGCACTTGTGAGTCAGAGGCAGAAGGATCTGTGTGTAAGTTCCAGGCCAGCCTGATATATATGAAAATTTCAGAACAGTAAGGGCTACAGAAACAGAATGTGTCAAAAATCAAACCAAGTCCAAACAAGGTCTATTTTCATTAGATCAAAACATAAAATCCTTTATTATTTAAGCTTCAAGAGACTTTAAATTTTCAGTGTCTCCAAGAGTAACAGCCATTTCTTAGGACTGATTTATTTTCAACATTTAAGTGTTTTTCCATCTTACATAGCAACCACAGTTCCCTCTCCCTCCCCTCAACTTACTTATACCACCTTCCCCTACCCTGCCTCCAACCACTCCATAGAGAGGGCAAGGTCTCCAATGCAGATTTGACAAAGTCTGGAATATAAAGTTGAGGCTGGACCAAGTCCCCAACCCCTCTGCATCAAGGCTGAGCAAGGTTTCCCTCCATAGGCAAAGTGCTCCAAAATGCCTGTTCATGCAATAGGGATAAATCCTGGTCCCATTTTCAGGGATGCCACACACTACAGAAGCCTCACAACAGTCAGCCACATTCAGAGGATCTAATTTGGTCTTATTTAGGTTCCCCAGCTGTCAGTCCAGAGTCCTTGAGTTCCCAATAGCTCAGGTTAGCTGTATCTGTGGGTTTCAGCATCATGATCTTAAACTCCCTTCTCATGTAATCCCTCCTCCCTCTCTTTTACTGGACTCCAGGAGCTCAGCCCATTGCTTAGCTATGGATTTCTGCATCTGCTTCCATCATTTACAGTCACAGCCTCATGTGGTACTGATAAAGATTCAAAATCATTCTTCTAAACAACTAATATTAAATGCAAAATATTTTATGCAACTTCTCCTCATAGTAGCCAAAGTATTCCAAGTATCACACTTGGCAAATATTTATGTTATGGCTACCAGGAATGACTTACTTTCATAGGGTAAGTCCCTGTCAGAACATGCTGTTATGTCATACAAACAAAAAACAAGAAATCAAAGAAAAACATCCAGTTCTGTGCAAATTTATTCAACACACATCTGAACTGTTCTTTAAACACTAAAACTGTTTTTAAAAGTTTTTTTGTGGGTGTATGTGTGTATATTTGTCTGTGTATGTCTTTTTGTGTGAAGTGTGTGCACATGTTTGTGTGTATGTGTTTGTGTGATGTGTGTGGTTTATGCGATCTTTGTCTCTGTATATGTTTGTGTGTCTTTATGTTTGTGCACATATTTGTGTGAATGTGTGTTTTTGTGTTTGTGTGTATAGTTTGTGTTTTGAGTGCAGTGTGTGTATTTTTGTGTGGTGTGCATGTTTATATGTATATTGTGCATCTATTTGTATATGTGTGTGCATGTGAAAGAAAGAGGTATGTGTGATGTGGGTATCTGTTGGACGTGTATTGCCATACATGCTAGACCTCACATACAGTGGCCAATTAACAACTTTGAGGACTTGGTTCTCTCTATCATGTGTTCCCAGGAACAGGCTTATTGCACGTGTACAGCAGTGTGCTATGACTTGATAAGTCATCTCAATATCTCATTAATACATGTAAATAAACTTTATATAAAATAATTGCAGGCACCTAAAATCCATGCAAATATATTGTCTTGTGTGATAGCTTTTTGAACAAACAAGAAATAACTCAGGTTTACTAATGAACCATTTTAGGTGAATTTCATGATTGGGGAGATTTTAGTGATTAATACTATTTTATCTAAAGCAATAGTGGCTACAATTACCCAAACTCAATATAACCACTGGTCTATGAACCTGTTAAAACCAGTTTGAAAGTTCTCTAGTGCTAAAGATTAGATAGATACCTTTGTCACAGGACAAAGTTGGCAACTCTAGATATACAAATTATAATACCATCCATTAGTATAGGCAGGTGATGGGGAATTCTTAAACTTTAAAATATATAGAATACATGTACTAGCAAATAATCACTCTAATGTGAAGATTCCACATGACACTAACTTGAGAGTTCCTATTTCTCTGAAACACTCTAGGGCTGCAAATTGCAAATACCAACATTAAATAATTCATATTGAAAATTCCATTTTCTAGGATCCATCTCCTAACTGGTATGAGTCAGAGTAACTCAGATGGTGTTGAGTAAGGTGGAATAAGCTCTTCTTGCAATCCTGACAAGCAGAAAAACATGATTACCATTATTCTAAACTTGTTGAGTATTTGTTTTTAAATCCCTCATATCATTCCCTCATTGCTTGAATGGAGCAATGGATGTGAACAATTGCCCTCAGTCTCTGTGGACTCTCTTATATAGCTCTATTGGCTGAACCACTTTCCTTTCTAATCTTACAAGAAACAGTAAACTCAGGCCTTCTGATTTAACACTAACCTTTTATTATTAATAGAAATACATGACATATTACCCCAGCATTCAGAAGCTGGGAAGAAAGATGCCATGAATCAGTGGCCTCCCTGGGCTAGAAAACAAAACAACAAAATAATTCTATTCAAGATAGTAAGGAAAGGCCTAACAATTCCAAGTCCTTTGCAGTCAGAAAATCACATTTGGGTACTTTTTTTTTTAAATTCCAACTTTCTTTTCTGTTGGTGTGATTAAGTTCTCTAACCAGAAGTAACTCAGGAAATTAACAGGTTTTGGTTTGGGTTTTTTGTTTGTTTGTTTGTTTTTTGTTTTTTTTTGTTGTTTTCTGGTTGTTGTTTTTTTTGGTGTTTGTTAATACCCCTAAGCCACAGTCCCTCCTTTTGGGAGCTTAGGATAGAAACTCAAGCTAATACATGAAGGGAAAATATAAAGAAGCATTGCTTTCTGGCTTTCTCTCTTGCTCTGTCACTGTCTCATACTAAGCTTGCTCTCTTATCCAACCCAGGCCCACTTTCTTAGAGATATTACCAACTCAGTGGAAGAGCCTTCCCACATCAATCAAAATCAACACAATCTCTCTCAGACTTAGCAACAAGATATTTTGGTCTAGGTACACTCTCAACTCAGGTACCCCCAGATGACTCTAGGCGATGTCATGCTTACATCTGAGGCTAATTAAGAAAAAAAAAGACAATAATATATGAGAAGTTTTAAAGATCCAAAGCCAATGTATTAATTTTATAAATCATTTAAGCAGCAAAAACAGAAACATGAAGATAGCAACAACCAGAAACCACACATATCCCTAGAAATGGGAAGAGACAAGCCTCTAAGATCAAGAAGATAAAACTGTATCTCCACAAAAATTTATAAACCAACAAATAAACAATGAACTCATAAGAAGAAATTTTAGAATACAAAATTGTTGAAGGTCCATCATTTTCCAGAGAAACAACAATATAATGAGATGATAATAAACTAACAACATCAATGGCACCACATTAAAAAAGGAATAGTAAAAAGAAACCTACAAATATATCATGGTCCCTTAAACAAGAACAAAAAGATTCTAATCAAAATCAAACTACAAGAAATCACTGATCAGCCTACATCCTGTACAGTAATTTTCTCCTTTGCCAATAATAGAAAATGTGTTGTGTGAGGAGGGTGTGCCACCAATGTTGGAGAAGTTTACTTCAAGTTTTCTGATGTTTTAATTTTATAGAAAATATTTTGACTTCTAAAAGGATCTCATTCTTTAATGATAAAGAAAAGAAAGTCTGTTAGGAACACTTAGACACCATTTTTCCCCTATGATTGATGATTGCCTATAAGTCTGAATCAAAGTGAAGAAATAAAAACTTAAAAAAAAAATAAAAAACAATAGACTTTGAATGTATCAGTGTACACCTAAAAAAAACTTGTTTTGCTCTAATTGCTTTATAAGTCATAAGTATTTTGAAAACAAGTTTTTTCTGCAATTTTTGCATATGTTTGTGCATGAGGAAGAATGTTTTCCATACATATACAGGATCTGGAATAGTAGATAACTATGAGCCTCTCACCTTAAATGTTGGTATCAGAACTCAGGTCATTCTCAAAAAGAATATGTGTTGAGCCACCTGCTAAAACCATAACATGTTTTATCCAATAAACCAAAAGTCTTTCACATATAAGCAACAACCTAAATAAATACAGAAGCAAACAAATGATCCTTGTGAACATGGATGCATGAAACTGAAGTTGTTGCTTATGGTAAATTTACAGCATAAAATGAACACAGTACATTCACAATGCTCAATAATTTACCACAAGATAACTGATTACAAAGCTGCTTTCACACTGAAAACACTCAAAGTGATCACTGGGATTATGAAAAAAAAAATTGTACACGTGTTGACATATTATGATTTCTATACTTACTACTAAGCTACAGTGATCAAGAATGAGAGTAATATTTTTGAAAAAATAGAGGATAGAGAGAAAAACAAAAGACAAAGCCAGAAAAATATAGTCAACAATAAATGAGAGACCAAAGGTAAATTAACCAGGAAAAATGTGATCTTGAACAATGTTACCCAGCTACCTATGATTCTATGTGTATAGAAAGTAAATAAGCACACACTTCACAACTACCACAAAATTAACTCAAAGTGACCCTTGAACAATTGATTTTAACCCTCAAGCTCCTGATATTTTTTACAAAAGCAGAAGCCCCATGCTCTAGGCCTCTCTTTGCAAAAGGAGGTGATCTCTTGCTATGGCTCTGTAGCCCCTTATGCCTCTTTGTGGTTTCAGGGAAGTGAGCTGCACTGATGTCCAATCCCAAAGCAACATAGAAGAATAAATTATAATCTGTTTTATATCACATGGATTATGGCACTAAATGTGAATTCTATCCTATCTATCTGCCCAACACCGTGCATACCTAAAAAAACCTCTGTAGCTCACAAACTCCTTTGTCCCCTAGAAGTAAACTTTGCTGAACCACACCATTGCAGCTGGTGGGATCAGAAAGTGAGAAGTGTTCTGATAATGTACTGCTGAAACACAATCCACATCACCATCTTTCTACCAGTTTCTAAAATACTGAAAACATTTATGAGAGAAACCTAAAATTGGAATGCAATATTCAGAACTTTTAGAAACCAGACTTTCAGTGTTCTAATGTGTCTTCCAATTACACACCAAAAGCTTGCCTGTGAGTACACACTGGACAGTGATATTACAGGAATCACATCCTCCCATGTCAGGACTGCAGTCTCCCCCTACCCAAGAAATCCATTCACAGTGAAGCTCAAAGTATAAGGACCACTGCCCAGGTCACTACATAGACAAACAGAACCATGATCTGGCTCATCATCCATCCAAATACCAATAGACATAACAGCTCAACAGACCTGTTTGGAATACCCTATCCTGACCATGGCATAGCTGGTGGTCTTCCCTACAACTATTTACAGCAGAAGCACAACATAGTCCTGGAACGAATCTGCAAGCTACCTGCCTCTCTTCTTACTCATTGAAAAGTATTCCATAAGTCTTTCCTTGGCTAGGGCCACCCAGCTGTGCCTTAAAATATCAGCAGCTGTCCTACTGGGTGATCAGAGATCAAATGACACAGAGAGCCAGGTCCTTCCAGCTCTGCCCTTCCTGCCCAGGGGGTATGGACTTAGTCTAGAAAGTTTCTATTTGGAGACATTCTTCTACTCTCCTAGAGCATATCCTCTTCCTCATCCAAAGCACAAGTTCCTTAGTGAGAGCATTTAATTATATACTCAATATGTTGTGAAGCCAACCCATTACTTCATCATAGCTTGGAATTTGTGTAGCTAAAAAAGGTCACATTCACACAGTAACTGTTGTTACTGGATAACTCTTGTTAAAGAAAAACAGGCCATGAATTAGAAAACAATGAGTGGTCATGATATGGCTTGGAGACAGGAGAGGATGTGGATATGATGTAGATAAAATCTCAAAAATATATTTTGAAAAGTTGAAATGGATATAATTGCCATGTGCTCCAGAGTCTAGGGATTTGTATTAGAGCACATGAAAGATTTCTCAAACCTTTATCTCTAGGTGAATATCTAAAACCTGAAAAATAACAGTCCCATTAGGCATGGCCCCATTTTACCTACATATATTTTGATTGAACTACTGTAACTATAGCAATTTGATTTCATGATAATGTCAGTCCTTTATCCAGATTATTGACTGCCCTTGTCTAGGGACCCCAAGAAATGGCCAATAAGGATATTTATGGAGCATCTGAAATTGATTACCTAATTCCATATAGCTATTCTCAGTACTGTTGAAATTGGAAATCTGTCAAGCCCCAACCTGCCTCTCCCTTTCTGCACTGTGACTCCACCAACTTCATAGTTGATCAATGAACTCAATTCTTGCACAGGTCTCTCTTCATTTATAACTCTCCACTAAAAGCAAGAGAGATTGGAGATCACTCATTAAATGGTTTATTTTTTCTTCTTACTGACCAG